>NW_007733773.1:8429-9320 GCF_000696425.1 Galeopterus variegatus
TATTTATTGCAATATCATTTTTATTTCATATTTTTCATATAATTTTTATTTAGAGAAATATTTTCTCAAAATTGTTTAAACATTTTTAATCCTTTTAAAAGTGGACAGCCAAACTTAGATCCCTTCATGTATGTTTCTTGAAACCTTTTGCAAACATCAGTTCACAGTACAAAGTCAATATTAATTTCTTTTTCTGCTGAAGTCCAAAATCACTCTACTAGAGAATCTTCTGCAGTTCTGCCTAACTTCTAATGCATATTAAATCATATCTAAATTAAATCTAACTGCTTTCACAACACTTCTCAGCCATGTTATCTGAGAGTGGGTGCAAGAGCAAATTTGGTATGAATTTTTTTCAAATATGCCAATTTACACTGGTCCGGAGATTATCAGACATAATCTCTGAATTATTCCCCCAAAATGTGATTACAGTGATTACGTGGCTGAGGCCATGTCTCCTAGTAATGAATTCTAACTGGGCACAGTACCTAGCACAAAGAATGGTTCTAGATATTTCAGCCCAAAGTCTAGCTTTTACCTACCATTTCAGTGCCACCGCCCTGGGCTGCTCTCCTCAGTTTTTAAAATCAGTGCCTAATGTCTAAAGAAGATGTTTTGGTTCTTCACTTAAGTAAGGAAAAAAAAAAAAAAGAAATGTGTACTCTTAACAACAGGTGTAAAATCAATGAAATACTCATTTCAATCTCCTTGTTTTTATCTTCTGCTTCAACAATATGTACAATAAATTAGTTGTTTAACATTTTGTTCCTGCCACAATCAGATTGAACTGAATAATGCATACCTTTAAAATTTTTATGTATGGGCCGGCCCAGTGGTGCACTGCTACAGTGCACCGCTTGGGAAGCACGGCGGCGCTCCCGCCGAGGGTTC
>NW_007733773.1:10103-12009 GCF_000696425.1 Galeopterus variegatus
CTGAGCGAGGTGCGGGCGCAACACCGAGGGTTGCGATCCCATTGCCGGTCCTGGTCCGGTAAGGGCGCGATACTGAGGGTTGCAATCCGTTGCCGGTCACAAAAAAAGACAAAAAGGAAAAAAAAAAAAATTTATGTATGGCATTTTGACCCACTTAATTTCTTGTTAAATTAATAATTACATATTGAATTCTCCATCCTAGATAGTGATAATTTGTTTTACAGTTTAGTGTCCATCTTACATGTTTGGCCATTATAGCATTAAATTTTGAAATTATTTCTAGGGAGCTTAAAAGATTTTCTCTCTTTTTCAGTAATTATTGTGCCACAAAACTCTGTTATGCTTTTTTTTATTAAAGCATAATTGATTATACATATTTTGGGGTACAGGTTGCCTATTATTATTTGTGTACCATCAAGTCCAGAGGATACCTGCACTCCCGTGTTCACTGCAGCTCTCTTTATGGTAGACAAGATATAGAACCAACCTAAATGTCCATTGACAGAAAACTAGATAAGGAAAATATGGTGTGTGTACACAATAGAGTGCTATTCAGCCATAAAAAAGAATGAAATTCTGCCATTGGCAGCAACATGGATGAGCTTAGAGAAAATTATGTTAAGTTAAATAAGCCAGGCACAGAAACAGAAATACTCCATGTCCTCACTCATAAGTGGGTGCTAGGAAGGAAGGAAGGAGAAAGAAAAAAAGAAAGACAGACAATAATATGTTATTTTTTTTTAAAGAACATCATGCCAGCATCCTCTATCAGCATTTACTTGTCTGTGTGGAATTCTATCGATTGTTCACTCTTTATTCAGCCTTTTTGTTCCATTCTAGTAATGACATGTGAAGCTTTTTGCATGCAAGTGGCATTTCACAATTGTAATTAAATCTTCATTCAGGGAAGAATATGAAATTTCAAAGTAACAAGAATTTCTTTTGATCTGATCAAGTTATGAATTTGACACACTTTCTTTTGTGACCAGTAATTAAATCCTCATTAAATAAGAAATTTACAATGCCTTGTTTGCAAATCTTATGTGGGTCATGTTCAATGGAAATCTGCTGTTTTTCATTGTTTTCAATTTTTAAAAACTTAAGCACACTGCTTCTTTGAAAACTTTTTTTCAGCTTTTTTTCCTTTTTTGAGCTACACTTTTGTATTGTCAATTTTCTATCCAATCTCTATTTGTATTCATTCTCATGGATCTAGGAAATTCTGCCTCTCAAATCCTTCCTATATGTGAACAAGTGTTCATCTCTGACACAGAGCCCCCAAACTTTAGTGGTTGCCTTGTTTTTTTAACCAACTGTGCTTTATTTTTCTTTTTCTTTTTTTATTTTGGTAAAATATATATAAAACAAAATTTCCAATGTTAATCATTTTTAAGTACCACAATTCAGTGGTCTTAAAGACATTCACAATGTTGTGCTGCCTTCACCACTATCCATGTCCAGAAATTTTCATCATCCCAAATTGAAACTCTGTCCCCATTAAACAACTCCCCGCTCTCCCCTCCTCCCACACACTGGCAATGACCTTTCTACTTTCTGCGTCTATGAATTTGACTACTCTGAGTACCTCGTTTAAGTAAAATCATATGATATTTGTCCTTTTGTGACTGGCTTATTTTACTTAGCATAATTCAAGATTCATCTATGATGTAGCATGTGTCAAAATTTCATTTCTTTTTAAGGCCAAGTAATATCCCACTGCACATATATACCATGTTCATTCACCCATTCATCTGTTAATGGACATTTGTGTTGCTTCCACCTTTGGGCTATTGTGAACAATGCTAATATGAATATTGGTGTGTGAGTATCTGTTTTCAGGTTTTTGGGTATATACCTAGCAGTGGAACTTCTACGTCATATGATAAATTTATGTTTCACTTTTTGA
>NW_007733773.1:13629-15021 GCF_000696425.1 Galeopterus variegatus
AAAAGGAATACCAAATAGATGCAGTCCAAGAAGGAGGTGTCATGATCAGATCTACATGGCAGAAACATCCCTTTAATGGAAAGACACATTTGGCTATAACCAGCCACAAAACATCCCACTCTCTTTCCAGTTCTGATCTCAACTTCCCAGTGTTCACTTCTACTTCTGAGTTGTCTTCCCATGTCACTTGCCCACAAGGCAGAGAATATACAGATTAAAGAATACAAATATCCAGTGTACCTGACAGCTACATTGTGCTACAAAGAAGTAAATTGGCATTCTAATTTACACATTTCTCTGTGTGTCTGTTTAGAAAAAGTCAGTTCCCAAAAGCCTGACTACTTCACTTATGCCCAGAGTCAAATTTCAGAGCCTAAGCAGCCATCTCAGAGCCTTAAACACAGTGGTGACACTCAAATTCTGCTCCTTACTTGTACTTGTCTGGAAATCTACCACCCTCACCAGGTGGCAATTCTGTATAGCTCAATGTATGATGGCTTTAATGACTAATGCAATTCCTGAATTGTGTTGTCCTAGCATAGGGACCATGCTAACCTTCTCTTAATTACTGCAATTTCAGTATTTGTGTTACCAAAATGAACACATACATACATACATACATACATACATACATANGATTGTTGTGTCTTTTTCCCCCCACTTATTTTTTTGTATATTTATTAATTTATTTTTATTAGCTCCCACGTATAAGTGAGAACATGTGGTATGAATATTTTTTTTATATATAGTAGCTACTAATATCATGTTTTCACGAATTACTTGTCCATGTCCTTTCCACAACTATTTATGGGAATTCTTGCTATTTTCTTATTTGTTCATTAGAGCTATTTACACATGAAGGGTATTTTAAGATTTCTAAATGATTCCATTTGTCACCTGTTCCAAATATTTTTTTTCTGTGTTTGGTTTGCATTTTAATGTTATGTGCTTTGCTGGTATGGAGATGTTTTTATTTTTAGATAATAATCGATTTTCTATTTATTAGATTTGACTAATAATGATCAAATCTATGGTTATTTTCCTTTTAAATTTTTCAGTTGCTTTTGAACTTGAAAATCCCTTTCCTATCTAAATAGCATGCATTCACCTGTATCTTCTTATTTTTATGATAAGACTTTGTACATTTCATTTTTCAATAAAAATATAAAATCATCTGTGGCTAGTGCATGGGGGGAAAATGAGGAACTCCCAAAAAACTTAAAAATGAGATCACATAATGGACCAGAACACAGATATCCATCATTACCTTAGAAAAATTGATTACCAAGCTGAAGTTTTATTTAGCATACAGGAGAGATGGTAGGGGCTAAAAAAGGAATACCAAATAGATGCAGTCCAAGAAGGAGGTGTCATGATCAGATCTACATGGCA
>NW_007733773.1:16591-17696 GCF_000696425.1 Galeopterus variegatus
TGCCCTTTCATTTACATATTGTGCTCTTCAACAACAGAGTTGAAGTAGTTGTAACAAAAGACCATATGTCCCACAAAACCTAAAATACTTGCTATCTGGTCCTTTACAGAACAAGTTTGCTGACCTGTGCCCTAGGGGGTGGCAAAGCAATGAGACAGAAGGAACCTGGATCCCTAGATGAGCTGATGGAGCAGAACCTGGTTATCCTGTGTGGCTCATCTTCAACCAGACATTAGAAATATACTTCTATCTTACTTGTACTGGATTTTTGTGGTATCTTGCCAAAATTAACCATCATGTAACAAGTCAGTTTGGGAACCAAACTGTGTGTGTGTGCGTGTGTGTATGTATATATGTATATATACATACATACACATACACACTGACATACGTATCAGTCAGATTAGGCTAGGTTATGCTGCACTAATAATAATCCCTAAATCTTACATGCTTATAAGAAGTAGGTGTATTTATCACTCATGCTATATATTTGTATTATTGTTACCCTGACAGGGAAAAGGAATATGGAAATCATGAACTGTCTCCTAAAGCTCCCAACAAGCTGACAGCTTTCCACCTCAAATGCCTGTTTTCTCTCTTCTCCTATTCCCACAGACTTTCTCCAACACCAGAGCTTATTCCACATATGCAGGTGCAAGCCAGAAATACAAGGATGCTAAGACCACTGGGGCAACTTCAACAACTGGAGGATGGAAGTAGGTGATGAATGCCCCAGTATCCCTTTCCTTGGATGGTACAATTCTGAGGCACAATCCGCTTTCCTTCTCTGGGTGCCTCAACAGGATTCAGCACCAGTTGCCCATAGATTTTTCCCCTTTCCTATCTCACTTACCCACTTCCTCACCTTTGTTTCCAGAGATCACCTCCCAAATATGCTACTGCTCTCAAGGCTTTGCCTCTGGGTACACTTTTATGGGAGTTCAAATTAAGATGTGTACCTATGCCTAATTTCAAGGCAATGGGGAAAAGTAATTTCAGTGAGACTCCAGAATGATAACGGAAATGGCCCTACTGACTCGACAGCTTCCAGCACTGTCTTAGCTCTGGAGAATCGTCGACCACATGCTCCAGTCGCACTGAACTA
>NW_007733773.1:18838-21049 GCF_000696425.1 Galeopterus variegatus
GCTAACCAGAACACATTTCCCCATCAGAAGCTAATGCAGAAGACGCTGGTTTACGTTTGTGTACCAAATCTGTGATGATTCATATGTCCTCCTCCTCTCTCATGATGACTGATTGCTTTCAAGAGAAGTGAACTTAATTTTACTGCTCATTTTCTATCATCCTGGACTCATGCATGTTCTTACTTAGTACTCTCCTACTCCATTTGGGCTGCTATAACAAAAATTCCATACTCTGGGTGGCTTATTAACAAACATGTATTTCTCACAGTTCTGGAGGCTGAGAAGTCCAAGACCAAGGTGTTGGCAGATTTGGTGTCCAGGGAGGGCCAGTTCCCTGCTTCATAGATGGCACACTCCTGTCCTCACATGATGGAAGGGGAGAATAAATTTCCTTGGGTCCCTGCCCTCACAACCTAGTCACTTCCCAAGAGCCCCACCTCATATACCATCACCTTGGGGATCAGGATTCAACATATGAATTTGGGGGAGGAGGAGACACAAACATTCAGACCACAGCAAGTATATCTGTGCTGGGTGTAAACTTTATTAAAAACAAAAATGAGAGTGTCCTCACCTCTGTGTATAATTTGGGGTTTCTAATACAAGAGACTAATAACAAGAAAACCTTGTCTTTTAACACTAACCACACTTAATGCATTTGAAATGCAACATAACCTTGAAGACAATATGCTCTCCTTAAACTCCACGGCAAACCTCTCAGAGGTCTGTGCTCAAAGAAGTCACCATAGCTGTTGTACCTCTTAAAATGGGAGAGGTAGCAACCAGTGTAGCAACTAGAGGTAGCAACTGTGGGATAAATGGCCCCATATTTTTTGGAGACTTTCTTTCATTTTGTTGGTGATCTGATAGCCTCAGGCTCAGAGAAATGTATTCATTTAATAAATATTGGTTGGACTCTTGCTGTATGCCAAGACCTGTGCTAGGCCCTGGGAATATGCTGGTGAGCTACAAGGACGGCTCCTGCCCTCTGGTGACTGACACTCCAGCATGTGTGTTATCGGAGAGGGAGCTATCCTGACCCTACTATTCATTAGCTGTGTGATCTTGGGGAAGTCACTAGGTCTATTCTAGCCAACACTTTTGTCGTTGTTTATAAAGTGAAGATAATATCCAGCAGCCTCATCTTCCTGCTGAAGGACTCAAATGAGATTGCTCCGGTGAGTCTAGACTTAGCTGTCACTGGGTGTGGGTGCCCAGGCAGGAAACGAATACTTGGCTGGATAAAGTGAAGATAATATCCAGCAGCCTCATCTTCCTGCTGAAGGACTCAAATGAGATTGCTCAGGTGAGTCTAGACTTAGCTGTCACTGGGTGTGGGTGCCCAGGCAGGAAACGAATACTTGGCTGGAGGTCATGAAGGGCTCCCAGGGATTGCTGAAGTTATTTGCACATTTTCTCCCATGTCAAGGGCAGTTAACTCCCCGCTGGGCATACCAGGGAAAGAGGCAGCTGCCTCAGGAAACTGTGTCTGCCTGGAAAGAATTATATGAATATTTCAAGGGAGGGAAAAAAAACATAAGAAATTTATAGTTGGTCCAAATTAGGACTTGGCTTTTCCAAAGCCTGGCCCTTATTGGCCATTTGGAGAAAGCTGCCATTTGAAAGGGATGGGATATTTGGGGATATATGATAGAAATTAGGGCAAGGGGATGTGAGGAGATTCAAGACTGATATAGCATTTGGTTGTCTGTCTCCAGTATCTGTGGAAGGTCCTTTCTCAATTATTTTCTTATGAGTTCACCTTGAGAAGAGCCACAGGAGAAAATATTTTTAAAGCAGTTTTATCTGAGAGAGATAAAAGAATACACGTCTGTTTATCACGGCCAGTTTCCAAAGCCACTGAGGAGATGTGTATTCTTGAACAGTGTTTCTCAGCCTTTTAGTATTATTATTATTGTTCCCCTAAGGAGAAAAAAAATTAATTTAATTTAAAGTTAATTTAAATTAATTAATAAATTTTAACTTAAAACTAAATTTCTCCCTGAGAGAAATTAAGTACCATGGGATAGGATTTGGTTAAGTAGCATTGAGATTTGGGGGTTGGGGGGAGGCTACAAACCACGGTAATATCTAGATTTCTTTAATTGCCTAAGAACCGATTTTCACCCTCTCAAGGACAGTATCACCCCTGTTGAAAATGCATGCTCTAGAAAAGCAGGGAGAATTCTTTAAAAGACTGATGAAATGTCC
>NW_007733773.1:21675-23008 GCF_000696425.1 Galeopterus variegatus
TATCACCCCTGTTGAAAATGCATGCTCTAGAAAAGCAGGGAGAATTCTTTAAAAGACTGATGAAATGTCCTACAGGATACTCCTACTCACTCTTCAGGTCTCATGCTACCTAGTGTCCTGGGTGCCTTAATACACCCCTGAACACATGAAATTGAAGACAAGGTTCTCTCGGTGCAAAGGGAGCACTGAGATCCAAACTCCTTGTAAGGCTCTGCCGAAAACACCCCCCTAATCTTAAACTGTGAAAAGAATAAAGTAGCAGTGGAGTCAGCAACCTGAAGAGCTTTTACAAAGCAGTTTAAGAATAAATGCCAGACTGACAATTTAATATGTATTCGATACCTACTTGTGCAGCACACTGGGATAAGACACTCAACTGGATTTGTTGATCATAACAATGTCAGCTTTTTGTTGGCCACTTGCAGCAAAAAGGTTAAGGTGTTCTATGAGCCCTGAGTTGGAGAAGGGGAGCGACCTCTGTTGTCTTCACATTGGAAGCCCCTTTCATCTTTATGTACAGCCATCCAAAATGGATCCAGCAATTTGTTTCTCTAAAACATCTTACTTTGCCACCCTGGATTGAAGACAGCCCTCAAGGAAACAAAGGCAGTGAGTCCCTATACCAAACTCACCTTCCTTCCGGAGAAGCCTAATAGGAAATTAATCAAAATGTGCAGCGGATCTTGTTACATGTCTTTTGGAGCCTGAGCATGTACTGTTTTGTGCAACGGGGCTAATAACATTTTGGTTTACAGGACCAAATGTCCTCACTGCTCACAATGATTAGTCTCTTCATATAAATTATTTCTGTTTGGAATGTTGTTTCCTCATCTTTCTGTCTTAGTCTCTCAGTGAATATAATTTCTTATACTTTTTCCAAGGATCTAATCCCCAGGAGAAATTAAAATCACAGAGAAATTAATGGGCCTAATCCTTATGTAACTATGGAACTCAGTAGGACAATTCCTCTGCAGAGAAAATTGGGCTCCTTGAGGGTATAATTAAAGGCAATTCAAATCCAGATGTGGGACAGAGTTAAGGAGATCAAGAGAGATGCTTAGCATCAAATCTCATCATGGGGGTGGGAAAGGAAGAACAGGTAACCGAAGGGAAGGCAAGCTATCAGAACGGTAAATACTCAAGTGTAATTATGTCACCAAATTCACCTTAACCATATCAAGTCTTTATTTCACATCACTGGGCAAAACAATTTTTAAATTGATATATAATTAAAAAATTAGAGAAAACCAGACAGCCAAAATTATTTAACGTGGACCTCAACTTCAAAATTGGAGGATAAGGCAGGCAGCATTTCATTATCACAGCCAAGTGC
>NW_007733773.1:23042-37653 GCF_000696425.1 Galeopterus variegatus
TAACTCCTGGCTCAGTGCTTATTCCTCATCTTTCTGTCTTAGTCTCTCAGTGAATATAATTTCTTATACTTTTTCCAAGGATCTAATCCCCAGGAGAAATTAAAATCACAGAGAAATTAATGGGCCTAATCCTTATGTAACTATGGAACTCAGTAGGACAATTCCTCTGCAGAGAAAATTGGGCTCCTTGAGGGTATAATTAAAGGCAATTCAAATCCAGATGTGGGACAGAGTTAAGGAGATCAAGAGAGATGCTTAGCATCAAATCTCATCATGGGGGTGGGAAAGGAAGAACAGGTAACCGAAGGGAAGGCAAGCTATCAGAACGGTAAATACTCAAGTGTAATTATGTCACCAAATTCACCTTAACCATATCAAGTCTTTATTTCACATCACTGGGCAAAACAATTTTTAAATTGATATATAATAAAAAAATTAGAGAAAACCAGACAGCCAAAATTATTTAACGTGGACCTCAACTTCAAAATTGGAGGATAAGGCAGGCAGCATTTCATTATCACAGCCAAGTGCATCTCAGACGATAGATAACCTCTTCTGGTTGGGATTTCAGCTGTATTTTATTAGGAACTGGTCAGAAATATTAACCTGCACAGACTGGACCTCAACTTCAAAATTGGAGGATAAGGCAGGCAGCATTTCATTATCACAGCCAAGTGCGTCTCAGACAATAGATAACCTCTTCTGGTTGGGATTTCAGCTGTATTTTATTAGGAACTGGTCAGAAATATTAACCTGCACAGACTTGAGAGTTATTTAGCATCTTCAGCTTGTAGTTATTCAAAATGCTAGAGGGAAAACCATCTAGCAGCTTTTCCAAATGAGCAGGACAAGCATATTGAGATATTGTAGTTATTTGTATTGAGGAAAGCTCAAAAATGCAAATGAAGGAACTAATTTAAGTACATGTTTGTATACAAGGAAGCTGTGTGGATTTATTTGCAAAACTTTTGCAGGTCCATTTATGAAGCTGAACCAAAAAATAAATATGAGTTGACTGGCTTTTAACCACTATTTAATAACTGAGATGCAGATGAAGCCCTCAGGTACACTTTGCTTTGCCTCCCCAGGTACTTTCTGGTACTGCCTAGATGTCCTAAGCAAGAAACCTTGAAATTATTTCATTTCATTGTTGGTGCTGCTTCTATAGTTCCATCAACATTATCATTCACATGGGAAAAGGAGATGGAAACTGTCAGATCAAATTCAGTTTTGTAATACATATGCTTGGAGTCATAAACAACTAGAAAAGAATAATTTATCAGACACTTCAGCAGTTTTGACACAATACCAAGTGAAATGAACACTTTAAATAATTTGATTAGTGTTGAAAGTCAGTCTGAGTAATACTTGAATCAGGAAGTGTTTTTAAACTGAATATGTTCTGGTCTATTTGTTTCGAATCAACTAGACATTTTGCTAAATCTCTGCTTCACTCTGTGTTTTCCATACACACAGTTATTTAACATCACCTCTCCCGGTGGGTCCACCCAGGGTGAAGTAAGGTGAAAAGATAACAACTCCCATCTGCCAACAGTTATGAGTGTAGGTGTGCAAGAAAGGTGCTACATATCATACATCCTTGATTTTCCAAAACAACTGAATTTTAAGTAATTGTTTTTGTTAAAGGTGACCTGTGTAATATATGTAACCAATACAATTTTAATTTTATACATTTAATTTATAACTTAAAACATATATGTATATATGAATGTACAAATGTACAAATATACAAATCAGGGCCAAGGGAGTCCTTTCTCAGAAAGACCCATGCCCTAGTTTTTGGCTTGGAAAATAGTTAATTCTTGGGAATTATTATGTAGACGGTTCAGGAGTTGCAATCTAAGTAATGTCAGAGTCTTAAATTATGGCAGTGGCTGTCAATGGGAACATTAGGCAATGTCTGGAGACATTTCTCAATGTCACAATTGTGTGGGGGTTGGGGATGCTACAAGCATCTAGTGCATGGAGGTCAGGGAGGCAGCTAAAAACATCCTACAATGCACAGGGCAACCCTTACAACAAAGAATTATCTGCTCAAAATGCCAATAGTGCCAAACACAAGAAACTCTGGATTATAGCCAAGAAAACCAACAGGATAGATTTGTTTCAGGAGTAACTGAGCATATACCCATATAATCAGAAGGTAAAGAGAAGGAATAAGCACTGAGCCAGGAGTTATTAGGTATTTCTAGTCCTTTCTCTGTCAAGGTGATAAACAAAAACTTAATGACTTAAAGCTTAAAAACAAATGAACTTAAACAAGTTAAGAATTTATAGGAGCCTCAGTTTCCTCACATGTTAAATAAGGACCCCTAAGCTTTACATTTTCAAGAAAATCTTCATTTATGCTTTTCCATAAAACCTGAACTCAATTTCTTGTATTTGGCCATTTATAAGATTCTTTTGCATCCATAATTTAATTAATTAATTAATTTAAATAACAACATAAATATTAATTACTTAGTGATAATATTTGCATCATAAATTTAAGTTGGGTTCTTTGAAGTAAAACACAATCTTACTTATGTTTGGGACTCTCCAAGAGACGAGTTGCCTTTTGCCCCCGCAATCAAGAGCTGAAGGCTATGTCCCCTCCCTTTAAATGCGGGTTGGTCTTGTGATTTGTTTTGGCCTGTATAATGAATGCCAGTACTGTGCCAGTCCCAGGTTCAGTACTAAATGGGCCTGGCGGCTTCCACTTTTACACTCTCAGAGACAGCTGTGATGCCATAAGGAAGTCCAGATAGACTACTGAAATGTTAGAGGCTGCATGAAAAAAGTCCTAGAGGATGAGAGGTCATCTTGGGTGTTCAACCCCAGCCAAGCTCCCAGCTGAATGCAGCTGTATGAGTGACCCAGTCGACATTATGCAGAGCAGAAGAACCACCCAGATAAGCCCTGCCCCAATTCCTTACCCACAGAACGTCAGAATCATAAATCATTGTTACTTTAAGCCTTTATGTTGGGATTTTGTGCTTCATGCCAATGTATAACTAAAACAGAGCTTTTCTGTCCATCCAAAGAAACCTTCTCTTTAGTTCATCTACTAGTGATTTTATCTTCTCTGTCCAGGACAAAAAACAGAGGCATGACTGCTCCCAGACTGTTCATTTCATTGCCTCATCGCTACATTCTTTTTTCCCTAACCAGAAAGGATTTCAAGTGCAACCACATTATTAACTTTTCCCTCCAACTGATCTGTTTAGCTTCTCTGAGGAAATTAGTGTAATGTTGCTAGAGAACTCAGAGAATGATATGATGCTGGAACAGGTTTCTGTTTTCCCAACCGTGGCACAAGGTGTTCAGAGTTTTACCTACTTTTAATAATGTGTGCTGAGGAATAAAAGAGGCTTAGAACAATCTAAGAAATTTGAGTTCTGCTAAACTTATTAGACCCAGAGAAACAGGAGCATTGGGGCTTCGGTCCCATCTCCCACATGCATGTCCATGATAATTGCCAAACTACATGTTTTGGCAACTGTTTCCCACTGGTTTCTGCCCCAATGGGTATAAACTACCCAAATGTCATCACAAGTTGTGCATTGTGACTCTCACCCTTTCTTTGTCACAAGGTTCCTGGGATTTATGATGCAAAGAGCAATGTGGAGCCAATCAGTAACTTATGTTATTTTAGTGAACCAATGTAAATTCTTGGTAAACAACTTTGAAACTGCTCCTTTAAAAGTCTCCTTTTTCCTTTAAACATTACTGAGCTCTCTTTTGTCCTCCAGAGCTCATTTTTAAGGCAACTTGAATTTGTACTTCTGGTTACATTCCTAAAATTTGGCCCAAATAAACTCTTTGATTTATATTTTTGCCTCAGTTTCTTCTTCTAGGTCGGCAGTGCAAAATCCAGTCAAACTTGCAAAACTCAATCAATTTAGTGTAATCAGCTCACAAAATGACTAGCCAAGGCTGGGAATCTTTGTTTCCAGGTAAAATACAGGCAGCTAATTCTGGGAATACTCAAATCTCCAGACAACTTTTGGCTTGGCTAATGCAGGAAAAGATAAAACGTGGAAAGAAATGCAGTAAGATTTCAGGTACACTTTTGTCTTGACTCAGCATAAAACCCGTGGGACAGCTGGGACGTGGGCAGATCTTGAAGCTGACTCACCAGGACATTCATGCTTCCCCCATGGTCTGACTTTGGTTTCCTGCTTCTCTAGAGGAAAACTTTACTAGCCAGACTGGTGACCAGCTACTCTGAGCACAGAGAGAACAGGAAGACCCTCCCCCTGCCACTCACATAGCTTTGCCTCTTCCTTCTCGTTATTTTCCACTGGAAAGTTTTGGTGGAAAGATGTAAAAATTGGAACTTTGGGAAAGAGTCTTTGATCCAATCAAGAACATATATCTAATAAAAATCTCAGGCTCTTTCTCAAATACTAGCGTTCACAAAGCTCCACTCCCAAGCACATAGAAAATCTAAATATAATCTTTGAATTAACCCGGTGCTACAATGTCCCACATCCTACTGCCCTGTCCTTGCATTTAAACAGCTTTATTTGTTCTCTTCTGAACTTTTTAAATACGTTAAAACATAATATTATACATCTTGTGTTTTTATCGTAAAAACACCCTTTTGATTGTTGTTAAATTGCTTTCTAAAAAAGGTATTTTAATTTACACTGCTACCAGTTCTGCCAAAGTACTACCAACACAGAAAATAATTATTTTAGTAATTATAGCTGGTTTAATAGGTGGGAAATGATATTTGATTATTTTTTTAATTAGCTTTTTTTAATATAGGAATGTATACAGGGTTTGCCCCATTGGAATCATCTAAGATTCAAATTACCTAGACACAGAAAACTGTCAATAATTAAAACCAAAAGAAATCAAGATCCTAAAGATTTCCATACCTTTTCATTTAATAATTCTTATACCTCATAGAACTGGATATTTATCCACATAAAATAATTAAAAGAAAAAAGTAATAAGAGCAAAAAGTACTGATTAATCCAGCATATAGTCACTTAGTAAATGCATCTTTACATATGACAAAAATTTTAAATGAAGTATTTTAGCTAGTGGGCAACTGCAATAATACAAGGCAGAGATAAAGTAGCTGTGTGAGTGTTTTTGGAATTCAAAATTGTGAGAGCAGATGAGATTATGCAAAAGATTACAAAGATGGAAACCAGCCCAGGATTAAGCCAGCACTGACGATAACACAATATGATCTGTCTTTTAAAAGATGCTAAAAGACTAGAGAGAGGCCTAGGAACAGGGCCAGGAGAGGACAGAGACTTCTGAGCCTGAGTGAAATGGGTCAAGGGAAAGATTGGGGGCAGGGCAAGATTGCCCAGCCTTGACAAGCAGAGAAGTGAAGGGGCTTTAAGAGGAAGAGAAGCTTTTGCACTTGGGTCTGCAGGGAGCATTGCTGACAGCGAGAGGTGAGACAGTTATAGGGAATCAGAGGTGGAGGGGAATGCAAGACAATGCATTATTCCATCCTCGAATAATTTACAATAATTAGAAACAAACCAAGGCCATGCCAAGTCCAGGATCCATAACAGTAAGTGCACTAAAGGGGCAGGGAGCTGGTCAGTGGACACATGGCATTTGAGGAAGTTGGAAAGTGAAGGTCAGGTGTGAAAGCAGAGGGGAGGAAAGCAGAGGGGAAGAGTGAGATGACCTCTAGACAGGGAACCAAGGCCTGAGTTCTGGTCCCTAACCCAGCAATGCTGGGCAGGTCACAGCCCTTCTGGAGGGAGGGGGAAGCGAATGGTCTCTAAGGTCACTCCTAGCTCCAAAGATCTATGTTAAGAACAGAAGATGTGTGTGGGAGGAGAGCTGGAATGTGGAGGGGCCTATGCAAACAAATATATAAGCTTATGAATTAACCCCCTTCCTTTCTAAAGAGAGATAGTAAAGAATAATTTAAATTTCCACTCAAAATGCTCATGCCAGCCACAGTTGTCATAAAAGTATTCCATCTTTTCCCATCTGCACTTCTAAGACTCTACATACAAGGATAATGCTGTTAGGGCCGGCCCGTGGCTCACTCAGGAGAGTGCCCCAGCCACAGTTGTCATAAAAGTATTCCATCTTTTCCCATCTGCACTTCTAAGACTCTACATACAAGGATGATGCTGTTAGGGCCGGCCCGTGGCTCACTCAGGAGAGTGCCGTGCTGATAACACCAAGGCCATGGGTTCAGATCCTATACAGGGATGGCCAGTTTGCTCACTGGCTGAGCGTGGTGCTGACAACACCAAGCCAAGGGTTGAGATCCCCTTACCAGTCATCTTTTAAAAAAAAAGGATGCTGTTGAAGAGAACTGTAGACTAACTGGTTCCCTAAATCAGGGGTCTGTCAGCAAACTAGGGCCCACAAGCTAAATCCAGCTACAGCCTGTGTTTGTAAATAAAGTTTTATTGAAACACAGCCCTGCCCTTTCATCAACACATTGTCCATGGCTGCTGTTCCCATGCAAAAGCAAAGCTGTGTAGTTGCAACAGAAGCAGCATGGCCACAAAACCAGAAATATTTCCTGTATGGCCCTTTTCAGAAAAGGTTTAACGAGCCCTGCTCTAAAGCAATGGTTCTTGACCCTGACTACACATTGAAATCACATGGGGAGTTTTTAAAAATACTGATGCCCACGTCATACATCCAGAGATTTTAATTATTCAATTCCTGAGGAATATCCTACATATGAGGGTTTGTAGGAGGCACCCCCACCCCTGTGACTCTAATGTGCAGCCAGGGTTCAAAAATCATTGCTGTGGGTTCCTTAAGCCAGATCCTATTCATTAGACAAGGGATTATATTTTCAGAAGGCAGCATTCGCACATCATATCTCGGATCCCCAGAGAAGCAAGTTAAAAGCTAGTTTTGGTGATCATATCTCTGCTTTCACAGAGAAATGATATCATAAGTGTCAACCAAAGTAAAAATGACCACCTGGTTGAGATCTACAACAAAGAAAGTTTATTTGAGAACTCAGTAAACAACCCTAGAATCAGGAAGCAGTTCTGATCAAAAATGGTTTAGAATGTTCCACCCCACCACATGTGCAAGTCATCTTTATAGCCACAGGAAAGGAAGTGACGTACAGAAACAACCTGATTGGTTACAGCTCTGCATTAGCCTTACTTGGGCACAGTGTGATCAGTTGGCAGCCTGTCATCGGCCAAAGTTTGGCTACTGTGATTGGCTGAATGTGAAAGTAATATGTGTGAGTGCAAAAGTTCAGCAAAAGTTCAAAGTGTTCCTAGCCAGGACATGCCTTGAAGCTCAAGCTGAGGTGGCCTCTTGGCTCCAAGTTAAGTGCCTTAACCAGACTGATGCTATTTTCCCTTGTGACAAGTGTCCACTTAAAGAGCATTTCCCTAACTTTTGAACAATCAAAGCCAGGCATTGACTATTTTGTTTCTCAACGGCGCTGTTGAAAGGACTCATTCAATGAAGTCTTTCTAAAATTAAGTGTCAAGGGAAAAAAGTGACTCTTCAGATGGACTTGTAAACTTCCTTTTACCCAACAACTCCAGTTACAAATACTAAAGTCTTTCATGGTTTACCTTCACTGCCAGGAAGTCAATATGGTGCTTAACAGAAGGAACTAGAATCAGTCCAGTTGCCTGGTACATCTGTTTCTTTGGTCATTTCATTGTTTTTTGTTTTAGTGTTTTTTTTTTTCATTAATTTTTTTTATAGATTTTGTTGAAGTATAATATAGATACAGAATAAGTGCACAACTTGTTGAATTTCACAAAGAGAGCATAGCCATATAATCAGTACCCAGGTCAAGAAACACAATATTGCCAGCTCCCCAAAATACCCTCTTATGTTTCCTTCCTATCATTAACCTCCCACCCCTGCAAAGGTAACCATTATCCCGATTTCTTTTTTATTATTATTATTATACATATTTGTAGGGTACCAAGTTGACTATCAATACCTGTGTACAATATGTGATGGTCAAACCAGGATAGTTAGCTTATTCATCATTACAATATGTAATCATTCTTTGTGTCTGTTAACCCAATTTTCATTAACCCCACTCCCTCTCCTCCTCACCTCCTCCTTTCCACCTCTAGTAACCACAGTTCTGTTCTCTCCTTCTAAGAGTTCAATGTATTATTATGATTGTTGTTTCTTTATTTCTCTCTCTCTCTCTTTTTATTGTTTATTGGCTTATTTATGTATTCAGCTCCCACTTATGAGTGAGGACATGCAGCATTTCTCTTTCTGCACCTGGGCTGTTTCACTTGTCATAATTTTCTCCAGGCTCATCCATGTTGCTGCAAATGGCAGAATTTTATTCTTTTTTCATGGCAGAGTAGTGTTCCATTGTGTATATATACCACATCTTCTTTATCCAGTCATCCATCAATGGACATTTAGGTTGGTTCCATAGCCTGGCAATTGTAAATAAAGCTGTGATAAACATGGGAATGCAGGTATCCCTTTGACATGATGATTTCCATTCCTTGGATATATACCCCAGGACAGGGATTGCTGGATCATATGGTAGTTCTATCTGTAGTTGTTTAAGGAACCTCCATACTATTCTCCATAATGGCTGTACTAATTTTCAGTCCCACCAGCGATGCAGAGGGTTCCCCTTTCTCCACATCCTTTCTGACTTCAAACTATATTACAAAGCTATAGTAACCAAAACAGGATGGTACTGGCATAAAAACAGACACATGGAAAAATGGAACAGTATAGAGAATCCAGAAACCAACCCACATATTTACAACCCAACTGATCTTCAACAAGGGCACAAAGAACATACAATGGGGAAAGGAGAGCCTCTTCAATAAATGGTGCTGGAAAAACTGGGTATCCATATATATTCCATAGAAAAATGAAACTAGATCTGTATCTCTTGCCATATACCAAAATCAACTCAAAATGGATTAAAGACTTAAATATAAGACTGGAAACTTTAAAACTCCTCAAAGAAAACATAGGGGAAAACTTCCAAGATGTAGGACTGGGCAAAGACTTTATGAATAAGACCCCAAAAGCAGAGACAACAAAAGAAAAAATAAACAAATGGGATTACATCAAACTAAAAAGCTCCAATACAGCAAAGGAAACAATCAACAGAATGAAAAGACAACCTACAGAAAGGGAGAAAATATGTGTAAACTATGCATCCAACAAGGGATTAATATCCAGAATATACAAGGAGTTCAAACCACTTTACATTAAAAAAATAAATAATCAAATTAAAAAATGGACAAAGGGGCTGAATAGACATTTCTTAAAGGAGAACATAAAATTGTCCATCAGGTATATGAAAAAGTGCTCAACATCACTAATCATCAGGGAAATGTAAATCAAAACCACTTTGAGATATCTCACACCACTTAGAATGGCTATTATCAAAAAGACAATGGGGCCGGCCCGGTGGTGCACTGGATAGTGCGCCGCTTGGGATGCGCAGCGGCGCTCCCGCCCGAGGGTTCGGATCCCACATGCAGACCGGTTCCCGCTCACTGGCTGAGCGAGGCGCGGGAGCAACGCCGAGGGTTGCAATCCCGTTGCCGGTCCCCGGTCCGGTACGGGGGCAACACTGAGGGTTGCGATCCGTTGCTGGACACGGAAAAAGACAAAAAAAAAAAAAGACAAAGAATAGTCTTATTTTTAATGGTTCCATTTGTTATATCATTGATTGATTGTTCAGATCCTTTTTTTTTAAAGGCGAATATTAGTAAACACAGGTCATAAAAATAATGTGGTAGTTTTAAAACACATCTGGAAATTTTTGACACTCTTACTATCAAGTTCTTTCTCCTTGAATCTGGACCGACTTTTATGACTGGTTGACCAATAGGGTTCTATGCTAGTGGTGCTACATGACCTCCAAGGCTAGTTCCCAAAGGACAATGCTGTTTCCATCTAGCTCACTGGAAACACACTGAAACTCTGAGCCACCATCTTAGTCTGCCCAGCCTGCTATAACAAAATACCATTAATAGGGTGGCATATAAACAACAGAAATTTATTTCTCAAAGTTCTGGAGGATGGGAAGTCCAAGATCAAGATGCCAGTGGATTCTTTGTCCAGTGAGGGCCCCACTTCCGTTTCACACATGGCACCATGTGACTATGTCCTCACATGGTGGAAAGGGTGAGCAAGCTATCTGGGACCTCTTCTTATAGGGGCACTAGTTTCATTCATAAGAGCTCTACTCTCATATTCTAATCACATCTCAAAGGCCCTACCCCCTAATACCATCACCTTGGGAGTTAGAATTTCAACATATAAATTTGGGGGGGGACACAAACATTCAGATCATAGCAGCCACCATGTAAAGAAGTCCTACCCCCCTGAGTCTGCCATGCTATGAGGAAACCCAAACCAACCATGCAGAGAGACTACACAGGGAGGGCCTGAGATGACATGAAGAGAGTGAAATGCCTGGCCAGCCCCCAAATATTCTAGTTTCCTGCTTTTCCAGATCCAAACCCATCTGACAACAACCACATGAGAAACCCTGAGTTAGAAGCACCCAGCCATGCCCTTCCCAAATCCCTGACCCGCAAAAACAAGAAGAGATAATAAAATAATTGTTGTTGTTTGAAGTTACTATTTGGGGGGATAGTTTGTTAGGCTGCAATATATAACAGTAAGTATATCCATAATAACAGTAACATGCAGAATAATCTCCAATAAAGGAGACTTCATGTCTCCTCTTCTCAATCCCCCTGCAGCTTGCTCTATTATCAGAAAATATCAGTCGGTGAGAATGTTCATCCATTCTGGAAAGGATCAATAATGGACACTAAAATCATCAGATGAAAGGTTAATGGAAAACAGGACAGTATCACCTACAGCTTATTTACTACTCATAAAAGGGGTATCTTCCTTTACAGCAAAGAGATCTGTCTGTCACCACCCTGAACAGAGTAACCAAACTGACATCACAGATAGTGGGACAGTCGGCCAAAAGTCACATGCTTCCTGCAATGATGTGATACGAAGTACACAGCATTACCCCCTTTGAGGTGTTATCACCAAAAATGTTTAACTTGAATCCAACCAAACTTTTAAATTTAACTTACATTGGATAGACATGATAGGGAAGAGAGAAACAAGATCAACAAGACTGTGAGGAAACCATCAGATAAATCTAGGGTGTGAGACATCTTGCAAGATACCTGGCCTAGTTTCTTCAATTAAACAAAAAAAAACAAAGGAGAGAGAAAGAGAGAGGTACCATACTAGATTAAGAGAGACCTAAAGGATATACCATTAACAGTCCAATGCAGTGTCACCTTTGTTTGTATTCTGGCTTAAAAAGAAATATCTATAAAAGACACTTTGAGAAAAATTGGGACTATTTCAATATGGGCAGGCTATTCACGATATTAAAAAAATAGTGTCAATTGTTTTATATATGAAAATGGCATTGTGGTTATATAAGAAAACTTCTATTGGAGATGCATGCTGAAGTATTTAGGAAAAATATAATTAACTTCCAAATGCATTCATGATAAAAAAAAAAGACAGATAAAGCAAATATGGAAAAACGTTAATAACTGCTAAATCTAGGTGGTAGACTGATGGATGTATATTCTACTATTCCTTCTACTTTTCTATATGCTTGAAATTTTTCATGAAAAAAGTTTTAAAAGCTTAAAATCTTATCAAAAGCAATATTTTTAAAGGGTTCATCCAGCTATTCTAGCTTATGTGAGTTGTACTATAATTATATATACATTCTCCAGACAGAAAAACAGCTGATGGCCACTCCTCTCACTACCTCCTATTTTATCCAGGCTAATTCGGTCGAAAGGAGCAGGGATGATCCATTCTCTCAAGCTTGGTCAAGAGAAGTGAGGTTTACTGTGAAGCTCGAATGATCTCATGAGGAGTAAAGAACAGGAATGGAGGAGACCCAGTAGTAGGGGACAAGAGATTAGGCAACAGAATTTGAATGGAGTGTTTCTGAACCAGTGTAGCTCCAGGAACGGGTATTCTCACCGCCCCTCTACCAGAAGAATCATTTTCATTCTCCCGCAGGCTCATTCTCTCTTTTACTTCCATCCTCAGTGTTTTGGCTTCTCTTTGCCATCACAGTCTCCTGGTCTTGGCTATGCTTGCAGAACCTTCCAGCACAGCACCCATGTCCAATTGGCAACTGTCTTCTGTGCTTCCCAGTCCTGCTTCACCAGAGTGCAAACCTGATTGGCCCAGCTCCTCACTGTGCACCCTTTGACCAGTCCAATCAACTGCGGCTATGGAGGAATTGGATCAAGTGACAAAAACCACAGCTGCTGGGGCATCAAGGGCTTTGGGGGGGGAGGTAAATTTCCTCTGAGGGCACTGTGGACAGGACAGACAATGATAGCATCTCTAAAATAATCTTTTTTCTGTCTGACAGAAATCATTCTGAGCTGCAGGAAGATTCTTGCAAGGATCTAAAGCAGGAATTCCTGAGTTTCTACATCTCTGCACAGGACAATTATGTCCCATGGGATCATTGACTAGATGATTAATATAAAACAATGATGTCTCAGAACACAGGGTTTACCTGTGACTTTGCCCTAAACTAAACATATACCTGAATATAGGTGAAACAAGGTGACTAATCATGTGCCTGGGTTTAAGCAACACAAATCAATCATAAACTTTGGTCAAGATCTAATATTACTCTTCCTTTATTCAGCCAGGAAATATGTTGTTGGGAAAATAGAATAATTTAATCAGGCCCCCTTAACTGCCAAGTTGGGGGTGGTGCAGCACATTCTTCCTAAGCAAATTGTGTGTGTGTGGGTAGAGTTAGTGCACATGCATGGCACCATGACCTGGTGGGTGTTGACTGCCTCGGGGGTCTATTGGCACGACCATGCTCTCAAACCTGCAGCCTCCAAGGACCTTTGCCAGTTACCTAGCTTATAGACCTGCATGTGAGGGGTCTGGTGACCCAGCCTGCATGTAAAGGGTTTGTGAACCAGTCTGTGAATGGGCTTGAGGGGTCTGTGAGCTCCAGACCCAGCCCTAGCTTGACAATTGGCCCAGTCAGCAGGATTACAGGCAGATAAAAGATCCCAACATATGTACTGGGTGAATGTCTACTGTGTGTATCACACTTTGTTAGGGGAAACACAGGTGCATACAAAGAAGAAGGCAAAACCTCCCTATGTAAGAATATTACAGTGTCATTGAGTGAGATGATATATGCACTCCAGAAAACATAAATAACAAAAGTAATTGTATCATATAAGGGCTGTCATAAGTCTTTACACTGTCTAAGTGTAAAGTGAGTGCTACGAGTACAAGGAAAGGTCAGGAAAGCTGGAAAATTCAGATAAAAGGCTTTCAGGAAGGAGTTTGGCCTTGGAGTAAGTAATTTTAAGGAATCCACTTCAAGGTGGGGCGAACAAGACCAAAAGCAAAAAATATGTCAGGCAAGTCTGGAAAACAGTAGTAGTAGGTAAACTTGGTTAAAGAAGAGAATTTTATTGGAGGCAAGGGAAGGTATTTTGAAAAGGTAGATGGAGACCAGGTTGTGGAAGGGCCTTGAGTGCCAGAATAATGAGCTTCATCTTATGAGTAAGGCTTTGGAGTCAGGAAGGGACAAGATGAGATCAGTGTTTTAGGAAGTGCTGGTGTCAAGGGTGGGTTGAGAGGCCAGAGAGCTTTGCAATTTACAAAGCATCTTCACATATGAGTCATCTAATTCTCTCCTGGCAAATGGTTTCTTATGAGGCTTTTAGAGACTGGTGCAGGGCAACATTCAGAAGTCTACACAGACTAGAGTTACAGCAATTAAAAAGAGTAAGTTACTGGCACCGGAATGGTCAGACAGATCGATGAAGCAGAATGGAACATCTGGAAACAGACCCAAATATTTATATTATTTATATATAAATTTAATATTTTATCATGGTGGCATTTTAAATTACTGAAGAAAAGAGAATAATTTAATAAATGGTTTTAAGACAACCAACTAACCATTTAGGAAAAAAATAGGTAAATGCCTGCCTTACAACCTACATCAAAACAAATTCTGAATGGATAAAGCAAGGAATCTCAAATTTTTGCCTATATTCAATAATCTGAAGAGTCTATAAAAAGAGAGACTTTAGAGATTCTGATTCAGTAGTTCTTAGGTGGACCCCAGAAACTGGGATCTATAGACTATACTGTGATAAACACTTGCTTAAAGATTTAAATATAGGCTACTACAACAAGATGGCAGAATAGATGGTCCCCAGTGTCACTCTCTCCTACAAATCAACAAATTTACAACTATAAAAATTTAACATCAGCCAAGCTGGGGCCACTGGAGCTCAGGGGAAGAGGAGGAGAGACCTGTGGAACTCATGAAGGTGGAAGAAACCATGAAGAGAGAAAGAAAAAACTGCTCTCAGCATTTTGGGTTGCAGCCACTTTAATGCTGGAGCACATGGAGCAGGAGCCAGCAGAAGCCACAGCTGTGCCCTTTAGATGGAATTACTTGGAGGCGGCAGGGGAGAAGAGGACTTTGATGGCCCCCAGGACAGAAAGACCACTAACAGGGTTCCTGTGGACCCACGCTGTAGCGAGGAGCCAGAACAGCTGAAAAAGTGAGCCATTCAGAGGCCAGTGAGTCATCGCAAAGGACCGGTGCATGCCCGAC
>NW_007733773.1:38476-42326 GCF_000696425.1 Galeopterus variegatus
CCGGTCCCCGGTCTGGTACGGGGGCAACACTGAGGGTTGCGATCCGTTGCCGGACACGGATAAAGACAAAAAAAAAAAAAAGACAAAGAATAGTCTTATTTTTAATGGTTCCATTTGTTATATCATTGATTGATTGTTCAGATCCTTTTTTTTTAAAGGCGAATATTAGTAAACACAGGTCATAAAAATAATGTGGTAGTTTTA
The DNA here is from genome assembly GCF_000696425.1 of Galeopterus variegatus. Classification (NCBI taxonomy): domain Eukaryota; kingdom Metazoa; phylum Chordata; class Mammalia; order Dermoptera; family Cynocephalidae; genus Galeopterus; species Galeopterus variegatus. Next base: position 38,681 of record NW_007733773.1, read on the forward strand.
AAACACATCTGGAAATTTTTGACACTCTTACTATCAAGTTCTTTCTCCTTGAATCTGGACCGACTTTTATGACTGGTTGACCAATAGGGTTCTATGCTAGTGGTGCTACATGACCTCCAAGGCTAGTTCCCAAAGGACAATGCTGTTTCCATCTAGCTCACTGGAAACACACTGAAACTCTGAGCCACCATCTTAGTCTGCCCAGCCTGCTATAACAAAATACCATTAATAGGGTGGCATATAAACAACAGAAATTTATTTCTCAAAGTTCTGGAGGATGGGAAGTCCAAGATCAAGATGCCAGTGGATTCTTTGTCCAGTGAGGGCCCCACTTCCGTTTCACACATGGCACCATGTGACTATGTCCTCACATGGTGGAAAGGGTGAGCAAGCTATCTGGGACCTCTTCTTATAGGGGCACTAGTTTCATTCATAAGAGCTCTACTCTCATATTCTAATCACATCTCAAAGGCCCTACCCCCTAATACCATCACCTTGGGAGTTAGAATTTCAACATATAAATTTGGGGGGGGACACAAACATTCAGATCATAGCAGCCACCATGTAAAGAAGTCCTACCCCCCTGAGTCTGCCATGCTATGAGGAAACCCAAACCAACCATGCAGAGAGACTACACAGGGAGGGCCTGAGATGACATGAAGAGAGTGAAATGCCTGGCCAGCCCCCAAATATTCTAGTTTCCTGCTTTTCCAGATCCAAACCCATCTGACAACAACCACATGAGAAACCCTGAGTTAGAAGCACCCAGCCATGCCCTTCCCAAATCCCTGACCCGCAAAAACAAGAAGAGATAATAAAATAATTGTTGTTGTTTGAAGTTACTATTTGGGGGGATAGTTTGTTAGGCTGCAATATATAACAGTAAGTATATCCATAATAACAGTAACATGCAGAATAATCTCCAATAAAGGAGACTTCATGTCTCCTCTTCTCAATCCCCCTGCAGCTTGCTCTATTATCAGAAAATATCAGTCGGTGAGAATGTTCATCCATTCTGGAAAGGATCAATAATGGACACTAAAATCATCAGATGAAAGGTTAATGGAAAACAGGACAGTATCACCTACAGCTTATTTACTACTCATAAAAGGGGTATCTTCCTTTACAGCAAAGAGATCTGTCTGTCACCACCCTGAACAGAGTAACCAAACTGACATCACAGATAGTGGGACAGTCGGCCAAAAGTCACATGCTTCCTGCAATGATGTGATACGAAGTACACAGCATTACCCCCTTTGAGGTGTTATCACCAAAAATGTTTAACTTGAATCCAACCAAACTTTTAAATTTAACTTACATTGGATAGACATGATAGGGAAGAGAGAAACAAGATCAACAAGACTGTGAGGAAACCATCAGATAAATCTAGGGTGTGAGACATCTTGCAAGATACCTGGCCTAGTTTCTTCAATTAAACAAAAAAAAACAAAGGAGAGAGAAAGAGAGAGGTACCATACTAGATTAAGAGAGACCTAAAGGATATACCATTAACAGTCCAATGCAGTGTCACCTTTGTTTGTATTCTGGCTTAAAAAGAAATATCTATAAAAGACACTTTGAGAAAAATTGGGACTATTTCAATATGGGCAGGCTATTCACAGTCCAATGCAGTGTCACCTTTGTTTGTATTCTGGCTTAAAAAGAAATATCTATAAAAGACATTTTGAGAAAAATTGGGACTATTTCAATATGGGCAGGCTATTCATGATATTAAAAAAATAGTGTCAATTGTTTTATATATGAAAATGGCATTGTGGTTATATAAGAAAACTTCTATTGGAGATGCATGCTGAAGTATTTAGGAAAAATATAATTAACTTCCAAATGCATTCATGATAAAAAAAAAAGACAGATAAAGCAAATATGGAAAAACGTTAATAACTGCTAAATCTAGGTGGTAGACTGATGGATGTATATTCTACTATTCCTTCTACTTTTCTATATGCTTGAAATTTTTCATGAAAAAAGTTTTAAAAGCTTAAAATCTTATCAAAAGCAATATTTTTAAAGGGTTCATCCAGCTATTCTAGCTTATGTGAGTTGTACTATAATTATATATACATTCTCCAGACAGAAAAACAGCTGAAAATAGTGTCAATTGTTTTATATATGAAAATGGCATTGTGGTTATATAAGAAAACTTCTATTGGAGATGCATGCTGAAGTATTTAGGAAAAATATAATTAACTTCCAAATGCATTCATGATAAAAAAAAAAAGACGGATAAAGCAAATATGGAAAAACGTTAATAACTGCTAAATCTAGGTGGTAGACTGATGGATGTATATTCTACTATTCCTTCTACTTTTCTATATGCTTGAAATTTTTCATGAAAAAAGTTTTAAAAGCTTAAAATCTTATCGAAAGCAATATTTTTAAAGGGTTCATCCAGCTATTCTAGCTTATGTGAGTTGTACTATAATTATATATACATTCTCCAGACAGAAAAACAGCTTATGGCCACTCCTCTCACTACCTCCTATTTTATCCAGGCTAATTCGGTCGAAAGGAGCAGGGATGATCCATTCTCTCAAGCTTGGTCAAGAGAAGTGAGGTTTACTGTGAAGCTCGAATGATCTCATGAGGAGTAAAGAACAGGAATGGAGGAGACCCAGTAGTAGGGGACAAGAGATTAGGCAACAGAATTTGAATGGAGTGTTTCTGAACCAGTGTAGCTCCAGGAACGGGTATTCTCACCGCCCCTCTACCAGAAGAATCATTTTCATTCTCCCGCAGGCTCATTCTCTCTTTTACTTCCATCCTCAGTGTTTTGGCTTCTCTTTGCCATCACAGTCTCCTGGTCTTGGCTATGCTTGCAGAACCTTCCAGCACAGCACCCATGTCCAATTGGCAACTGTCTTCTGTGCTTCCCAGTCCTGCTTCACCAGAGTGCAAACCTGATTGGCCCAGCTCCTCACTGTGCACCCTTTGACCAGTCCAATCAACTGCGGCTATGGAGGAATTGGATCAAGTGACAAAAACCACAGCTGCTGAGGCATCAAGGGCTTTGGGGGGGGAGGTAAATTTCCTCTGAGGGCACTGTGGACAGGACAGACAATGATAGCATCTCTAAAATAATCTTTTTTCTGTCTGACAGAAATCATTCTGAGCTGCAGGAAGATTCTTGCAAGGATCTAAAGCAGGAATTCCTGAGTTTCTACATCTCTGCACAGGACAATTATGTCCCATGGGATCATTGACTAGATGATTAATATAAAACAATGATGTCTCAGAACACAGGGTTTACCTGTGACTTTGCCCTAAACTAAACATATACCTGAATATAGGTGAAACAAGGTGACTAATCATGTGCCTGGGTTTAAGCAACACAAATCAATCATAAACTTTGGTCAAGATCTAATATTACTCTTCCTTTATTCAGCCAGGAAATATGTTGTTGGGAAAATAGAATAATTTAATCAGGCCCCCTTAACTGCCAAGTTGGGGGTGGTGCAGCACATTCTTCCTAAGCAAATTGTGTGTGTGTGGGTAGAGTTAGTGCACATGCATGGCACCATGACCTGGTGGGTGTTGACTGCCTCGGGGGTCTATTGGCACGGCCATGCTCTCAAACCTGCAGCCTCCAAGGACCTTTGCCAGTTACCTAGCTTATAGACCTGCATGC
>NW_007733773.1:44555-46307 GCF_000696425.1 Galeopterus variegatus
AAAAAGACAAAAAGGAAAAAAAAAAAAAAAAAAAAAAAAAAAGAAAAGAAAAAAGAAATCCTCTGACCTACCTTACCTGGTTCTAGGTCATAGACTCCCATTTCAGAAGGGAATGCTGCACAGAGAGACTGAGAACAACCTGAACAGACAGGCCCTGCTGGTTTTCCCCATCCAGTCTGTTAGTATTAGATCACACCCTTTTTGTCCAATCACATTTCTACACAGTTGTCCATGCCTCATTCATATCTACATAATGAAGCTTCCATAAAAACCCAAGAGCACAGGGTTAAAGGAGCTTCTGGATAGCTGAACACATTGAGGTTCCTGGAGGCTGGTGCACCTGGAAAGGGCATGGAAGCTCCAAGCCCCTTCCCTCATACCTCAACCTATGTATCTGTTCATCTAATCCTTTGTAATATTCTTTATAATAAACCAGTAAACATAAGTATGTGTTTCCCTGAGTTCTGTGAGCCACTCAAGCAAACTAACCATAACCCAAGCAGGGTTATGGGAACCCTGATTTATAGCTGGTTGTTCAGAAGTTCCAGCAGCCTGGATTTATGACTGGAATCTAAAATGGGGGTGGAGGGGAAGCAGTCTTGTGGGACTGTGAGATCTGACACTATCTCCAGGTAGGTAGTGCAAGAATTGAAGGGCCTAGCTGGTGTCCACTGAAGAATTGCTGGCTTGCTTACTAGTAGGGAGAAATCCCCACATATTTGGTCACAGAAGTCAGTCTTCTGTGTTGATAATTGTGCTGTGAGAGTATATGAAACACACTTCTGGGTGTGTTTTTCCCCGCTCACTCATCTTTATGTCATACAAACAACAATTTCCCCATCCCTCCCACTGAGTACAGCTAAAAACTCTGGACATTATGTAAAAAACAAACACAAGAAGACACTGAAAGATGGAGAGAAGAAAGCAGACTAGCTACAGACCACAGGACCTGAGGTGAGTTCCCTGGGTTTTTTCACTGCCTTGTGAATCCCACACTGGGAAGTATAGAAGCCAGCAATGCAGAAGCACAATCAAGTGCAGACAGAAAAGCCCAAACAAAAGCCTGGTATCTCTAGCCAAAGGACCAGGAAAAGACAAAAACTTTCTAGAAAATAATCACTCTACTCTAGTCAAACACTACAGAAAAAACTATGGCCCCATCCCTGCCAGCAAAGGCTGAGTGGAGAGCGTAGATTTCCACCCCCACCTGATGGAAACAAGACCCCTCTTCCCATCCATGTTTTGGTTGCATCAGAGGATAACGAAGGAGAGTAGGCCCAGCTGTAATGAGCTGTCCCCCTACGATGTCCCTGGAGGCCATGCAGGAAATGGTAACAGGGCACCTCTGCCCCTCCCAGCCACAGCAGAATCAGCAGAGGCCTGTAGGGGACCCTGAACCCAACAGTACAAGGATCCTCTCACCTTGGGTGCCAACGAAGATCAGAGGGGAACCTGGACTGTAATCACACATGGCAATAATGAGACAGTGTCCCCTCTTCCTCTGCCAAAGGAGTGTCAGAAAAAAGCTGCTATAACAGAGATTATTTAAATTATTATTTAACAGATTATTATCTGTTAGTCTCATAACATAGTATTTGAAATATCTGGGTTTCAATTAAAATCATTCATCATACAAGGAACCAGGAATATCTCAACTTGAATGAGAAAAGAAAATGAACAGGTACTGTAGTAGGTTGAATGATGGCCTCAAAAAAGAGATATGTCCATGTGCTAATAACTAGACCAAACCTG
>NW_007733773.1:46830-65492 GCF_000696425.1 Galeopterus variegatus
CTCAAAAAAGAGATATGTCCATGTGCTAATAACTAGACCAAACCTGTGAATGTCACCTTAATTGGAAAATAGCTTTTTGCAGATGCAATTAAGAATCTTGAGACCTTCCAGGATTACCAAGATGGAATGCCATGAACTGCAATTGTTTTAAAAATCCAGACCAGTAAGTCCACTGCTTATCCTACCATATGAGCCATAGGTAACCTGCCATTATTGCTTAAATAAGAGGAAGGTGAATGCCAGAGTGTAGACCATTCACAGTTCTTGTCACACTGTGGAAGAACCCTGAGAACATGTATGATCTGGGGCTGTCATAACTCTTACACGCCATCATTACCCAGCCTGCTTCTCAGTGGCCCAAGGAAAAATGAACAATCTCTGATGTAAACCAAGTCCCACCTACCTACTATGGTAGAATAAAAGAGAAGTTCTTTTGTTAAAAAAAAAAAAAGAAAAAGAAAAAAGAAAGAAAATTCTTCAATGATCAAGTACAAATATGCTTGAAACAAATGAAAAAGTAGAAAGTCTCAACAAAAAAACAGAAGACATAAAGAATCAAATGGAATATTTAAAACTAAAGAGTACAAAAAAATGAAATTTAAAAAACTCAGTGGATGAGCTCAACAGCAGAATGTACATGACAGAGGAAAGAATCAGTGAATTAGAAAATAGAAATATAGAATTTACCCAATCTGAACAACAAAGAGGAAATAAATTGAAAAAGAAGGAACAAAGAGATCCTCAGGGACATGTGGTACTGTAACAAAAGATTTAACATTTGTCATTGGGGTTCCAGAAAGAGAAGAGAAAGAGGGTGTGGCTAAACACCATTAAAAAATTAAAGACAAATGGATAAAATATGTCCTATATATGACAGACAAAGAGTTAATATCACTATGCAAGTTTAGGGTCCCTCTAAACCCCAATTTCATTCCCAGGAATCTTGCCTGTCCACAGTCCATTTTTTTCTCAGACAAACCTGATTGGTCAGGGATGGTCATCTGATCCAAGGGTAGCTGATCCACAGGTTTCCAGTGGCCCATGACAAAGTTCTCTGGAAAAAAAGAGGTAGGTGACAGTTATCTGCTGAGCCAGTTTCTCTTTCAACTGGTGCTATAAACTATATCTATTTTTAAAAGTATAAACTGCCGTATAGAATTGAGGCTAAAACAAGCTTAATAATTGTATTGTGAGAAAACCTGTAGATTAATTGATGAGAAGTTGTGTTAACAATATATTGGTAAGAATTTTTTTAAAAGATACAAAAACAGAATCTATAACATAATCCCATAAGGGGGAAAATATACGTATATCAAAAATATAAAGAGTGAAGTAGTGTTAAGGGAAGGGAAGAAATTACCAGAGATGTTCTCTCCTATTTTTTTTTCTTTTTTGCTAATTTACACCTTTTATTATCCTAACAACAAATACGGATTGCTTGCATAATTTTTAAAGTAAAAACAAGAACTTGAAAAACTGGAACAATTTCTGTTTTGCTTTGTTTGGGTTTGGTTTTTATTTGAAATTTACATAACCTGTAAATCTTAGTCTGTTGTTAGATGAGAAATTAGACTAATTTTAACACTTAAATAAGAAGAATACAGTGGTCAAAAACACCCCCTCCACCCACACACTAATTTACATTAAATTATTACTACTGGAGAAAATTATAGTGAGCACAGTAAAGGAGAACATGCCTATAAGAATATTTGCTTTTGAAAGAACACAAAGTCTGTTATATTTATTTTTGTCTTTGACAATATTCAAATAACAGATTATGAGACTAAACAATAAAAGAGCAAAACTGACCCAAATGTGCACACACATACACACACGTGCAAACACACACACACACCCTAAAGGCCCCAGTGTAACCTAGATGGATCCCTAGAACAGGAACCCCCAAAGGCAATACTCATGTAAGTTAAATTAAAGCATCTGAGTCTGTTAGGAGTCACGCACTAACTTCTACAGGAACTTCTAACTTCACGCACTAACTTCTACAGGAACTTCATGGAGGCTCTCCAGGAATTCTTAAGACCTAGAAAATCTCTTGCTCAGCTAGATCCAAGTTATAATTGGAAGCTGTGCCTTTACGATCACAAAAGAGTTGTTAGACATGTCACTGTTACCACATAAAGTGCCAGACCTGGTAATTCATACTCAAACCCCATTTGCCCCTAAATAGTAGGCGCTGGCCCAAATTACTCAGAAATACATGAGCCTTTCCATCTGTCTGGAGCTAAAAGCACACTTGGTATGGCAAAAGAGAAAGGAAACGAACACTGGCAGAGGACCAGACACTCAGCATGCCACTGGTGTTTCCTGCATGTTGGATCATTTAATCCTCACTTTAACCCTTCAAGTTCTGTATTATCTCCATTATACAAACAATGAACAGGCTCAGAGTAAAAGAACTTTGGGGAACCAAATTTAATTTAAATTAGTTGGGTATAAAAGAAGCTCTCAGAAAAGCAATGAAATTCACAGGAGTCTCCAGTGTATGCAGCTTCCACATTCAGCCCTCCCCCCAGGATGGTTTTCCTGGGTTGATTCTACTTACCACCATCCCACCAAACCCACTATTCCCAACTTAAGCTCCAGGTGTGGTTCCACAATCTCTCTCCACCCCCATTAAAATGTGCTCCCAAGAAAGACTACTACATTTGACCCCTTAAAATTTAGCAGAAATTGAAACTATGGTGCTCTCTCTTCGGGGAATTCACATTTTCTTCCTGAACTCTTCTTGCTTCCCACCCTTGGTGAAGCAATCCTTTCGCCTACTTCTGAAATCCTATCAGTAGGGGGCCGCCAATGGGCATTCAGGTAAACAAGATGTTAAGAAACCCCACACTCAGGACTGGCTACCTAATTTGCTGGGCCTGGTACAAAATAAAAATGCAAAGTTTCTTGCTCAGACATTATTATGAATTTCAAGGCTGTGATAGCAGAGCATTGAACCATGCACAAGGTCCTTCTAAGCAGCGGGCCCTGTGCAACTGTGGCAGCCCAGGAAGCTGCCTGCCCACACTGGGCCTTTTCCTGCCACGACTTGGGCTCCTGGTTAAGCCCAGAGCTGCACTGCAGGCTCTTCCTGCCTTGGAGATGCAAGCCCACGTCTTCCCCCACCTTCCTGCCCCGCAGCCATCCTCACCCACCCTCCTCTCCTTCTTCTCCAACAATCCTGGATACACACGAGGAAGCGACTTCCCTTTCCTATCCTCAAAGACAAGTGCATGAGCCCTTTCCATGTTAAGAGTTTCACTCTTAATTTCTATGCTGTAACAGACAAGGGGCAACAAAGATCAACTGAGGGGATATGGAGCTTATTAAAGTTTTCATAATAAAGATCCCTAGTCTCCAGGGCCAGATTCCCTTCTGAAATGTCTCGGTTGAGCCTTAGGCTTGTATTCCTGGAAGTGGGGTTCACAAATAACCCTCCCTCTAGAGAAGGCCATTTAGAAGGCAGTGTTGCACAGTGATTATGACAAAGATCCAAGGCAAGGGAAACCTGGCTAGGGAAGCTAGTCCCACCATTTAGCACCTATCTGACTTTGGATTATGACAACCAAGGCAAGGGAAACCTGGCTAGGGAAGCTAGTCCCACCATTTAGCACCTATCTGACTTTGGGCAAGTTACATACACAGCTTCTCCAAGCCTCAGTTTCTTAATCTGTGACATAGGGATAATCATACACTGAGCTAGAAAGAGCAAATTAAAGCCTGATACTCATTCTGAAGAGCATGTACCTAAAACCACAGACCCCGGCACGTTCCATCTCTCAAAATCTCCCCACCCATCAGTCTGTTCAAAACTTCCATAGTTCCCAGTGCATAAGATAAATGGTGAAGAACATAATTTTAGAATAATTACTCAGAGGGTGCAATTTGAGACCCCAACACAGACAGCCACCTATGTGAGACATCTGGACTGCAGCTGAGACAGGGGAACTCAAGGAGCATGTTTAATACAAATCTCTGACCTGGGAGTCAATTACCACAGCTCTGTGGAGCCCCCATAGCATGAGCTGCTGCAGCATTTGGGGAAGACCAATAATGGGTTTTCCACAGTGGGAAAGCCACTGTGAGTACTCCCGTTGGGAACTGGACAGAAGGGAGTCACCAACAGGCAATGCAGTAACAGCAGCAAAAGAGTGCCACTTGGTTTTGGAAAGTCCCCATAAAGCCTACCTAGCCTGCATTCTGCTCCCCACCCCTAACCCCCACACACACTGTCCCACCACCCAGGGCAGAGCCTGAGATAAAGGCTTGCCTTCAGAGGGTTCATTTTGGAAGTGACCCCCAGGAGCTAGCATGAGGGACAGGGAGTGGAAAAAGGAAGGATGCTATCCAATTGCCAGTGTGACAGTTGACTGGTACTTGAGAAATAGGTGTCAGAAGAGTCTGCTTGAGGAATAAAAGAGAGAAGCATTTATTCATTGACTCTCTTCCCATTGACCAAGGGTTTCCCTGTGAGCATTGACTTCCACACCTCTGGGTTGAGCTCGTACCCCAAGCCCAATTATCAGAGAAGCCAGCTCAGGCCAAGAGAGGCTCCCTCTGGTTGCACCTACACAAAGCTAATAAAAACTTGCACAGAAGGAGTCACTTCAACAAAAGCTGAAGCCAAACGTGAGGCCCAGGGGTCTTCAGTGCCCAGCACAACACCCGTCCAGGAGTGTCACTATGAAGACAAAAAGGGAGAAGGCGAATGTAAATGCACTTAGTCCAGTGCCTGGCACATAGCGAGTGGGCAAAGAATATTGGCTATTGTTGCTATAGGTGGTCTTATTATTTGGACCCTTTCCTCCTCAGGGCTGAAGAAACGAACTGGTGGAACATCAGGTGTCTTTTTTCTCTCTTCTGGACAACTTACATGTTGAAGCACCTCCAGATTTGGTGACACCCCAAACCCAGGGCTTCTCACCGGGGCACATTCCTGCAGGATGTTCATTCCCACCATTCTTTCCCATGGAAAGCCCTATTTTAAAATAACTGAAAGAGCACAAAATATATGTGCAGTTGAGGAGTTGGCTCAGAAGTGTTTGGGCTTTTTTACCTCTTTTTTTTTTTTTCCTTTTTAAAAAGGCTATTCAAACAATGAGGTCATAATTACACAAAGGTTTCTGTGGTCTAACTGTAAGATAAGACAAATAACCATCTGACTTAGAACCCAAAAGGGTACCAGGGAATTAAATGAGAAAGCTGACCAGTCCAATATGACCAAGAATATCTTCCAAATCTCAGGAGGCATAGTGATCACTCCCAACATCATTACTCTGATGTAAAGAATTCACAAGAGGCATTTGACTTGAATTCAAAGTCAATAATAACTTTAAGACAAAGAGTGAGTCCCTATCGTAATCAGATAATTATCCTCCAAGCCCTTGGGATCCTCAGACTTCGCATTGTTCAATCTTTGCCCAGCGCAATCCCCTCACTTTTTCTCTGTTGCACAGAAAAACGACAATCAATAGGAGCATATGGGGAATGAAGCGATCTAGTTAATTGAATTTTCTAGTTAAAGAAAGGCCAGTTCCTAACAGCCCTTTCTGTCCTCTGAAGTTTCCAAAACACCTGAGTCCATCTTACTACATCCCAATAGGGATTCTAGAAGACAAAAACAGAAACTTTGATTTAGGATTTAGTCTCTTCCAGATTTTAGGGCCTTCATCATTCTGAACACTAAACAGAAGTAGTGTAGGGATAGGAGATGGCACTGTTTGGGAGTCAGACATTCAAATCCCTAGTCTGTCACTTACTGGTTAAGTGACATTACCCAAATTACTTAACATCTCTGAGCCTCCCTTTTTCACCTGTGAAACAGAGCTAATAACATCTATATCCCAGATGTTTCATAAAGGTTATAGGTGTTTGCTACATGTAAGACCCTCAATAAACTGCAGCAGCGTGATTGTCCTCAGAGCTCACAGTCAGGGCTGAGGAAGAAGATGGAGAAAGTCTAGGAGATTGTGCTGAAACTATTGATACCAGGAGGCCCTCTAGGAGTTTCTTTACCAAAAAATATTCTTAAATATCTGCCTATTTTTCTCTTACTTGCCTCCTTCTCAGAAAAACAGAAAACAGAGAGAACTACACTCTGCTTAGCTGGTGTCACAAATTCATGAATTTAAGTGTCTCTCTGCTCACCTTCTGTCTAGTACACAGTATGTGTGAAGGAACAGAATAATTCTGACTCAGGAGGCAGCTTCCTGCCCACAGTGGCTTATGAGACGCAAAGCCCTGACTGTTCAAATATACCCTCCCCAAAATCAGTCACGTGATTTAAATTTCTCCCACAAAGGCAATGCTTTGGGTTAAAGCATTTCTCCAGAAGCTTCCACATGTTACCTGGAAGAGAGAAGAGCAATCTGTCCTCTCCAGAGATTTGCTCAAGAATTAGACTATTCAGAAGTCCTGGTGTCTGGTCTCTCTTTGCCCTATACTCTGTGCTCGGGCATCCTCATGCATGCCCATAGACTGGATTACCAAACTTAAGTTTGGTAATCTCCAACTCAAGCCCAAATTCCTTCTCCAACCATCAAACCCAGGCATTCAATAGCTGTAACTTCTCCATTCAGATGTCTTAAAAACACTTTTTAATTATCATGCCCAAACTAATTCCACACTCATCCCGCTCCAAGATTCCCTGTCTCAATGATCAGTACCACTAACCATCTAACCATGTAAGTCAGAGACCTAAGACACAACCTTCATTCATAACTCTCCTCACTTCCAAAGCATTTAGTCCTGTTGATTTTATCTACTAAGGACCTTCTGAATCTATCTGTCTCTTTGAATCTCCAGTGCCAGTTCTCAATCCAATCCAACATCATGTGCCAGCTGAACATTCACTACCTAAATAACGTTCTCTCAAATCTTTTCCCTCCATGGAGCCAAATCTCATTCTTATAAAATGAAGAATAGAGTCATGCCTCTCATCCAATTCTTACCTTTTTTTGGGGGGGAGGGGGGCAGCTGCCCAGTACATGGATCGAATCCTTGACCTTGGCGTTATCAGCACCACACTCTAACCAACTGAGCTAACTGGCCAGCCCATCTCCTCTGATTCAAATCATTCTATGGCTTCCCATTGTGGTTAGAATAAAGCCCCAAATCCCTAACATAGCATATTAATCCCTACAGAATGGGGACTCTACCTGTCTCTCCAGTCACACACCATTGTCAGTTTTTCCTTTCCTCAGCCACTGTCACCATCTTTCCATTTTCCCACACACACCATGCTCCCTTTCACTTAGAGGATTTTGGAAAAGCTGTTCCCATGGCCTGAAATTCTTTTATCAATCCCATTTCTCTTCATGTAGTTAATTCCTTATCAAGCCCCAAATTTTAGCTCAAATAGCATTTCCTAAGGGAATTCTTCCATGATCCCAAGATGATCAAGGGTTGGTGTACAGAACCACTGGAAGATCTATAAGAATCATCTGGAGAATCTCTCAAAATATATGTGACTCCAAACTCTGCCCTCATCTCCCTCTCTCCCTCTCTCTCTCCCTCTCTCCTTCTCTCTCTCATGCACACTCATACACACATAAATACCACCAACCACCACTGTTACCACCACCAGATTCTCATTTGATGCTCATATATGGTCCTGTTGAAATACCATTATTATTATCATCAGTGGGAGTGTGTTTTAAGTCTCAAAAACATAGAAGTGAAAAAACATTGAGAACTCTCTACCAGATGGCCTGAAGATGCCTTCCAACTTCAAGATCTGTAATTATCTTACATGAAAAGCACTTTGCTAAGACCCAATCAGTGTTCCCACAGGGACTATCTGGAAGTACAGGTTCCAGATACAGGAAGTACAGTAGAGCAGAGGTTGCCAGATAAAATACAGAACACCAGTTAGATTTTAATTTCAGATAAAGAACCAAAAACTTCTTAGTATAAGTACATCTTATGCAAGATTTGAGATATACTTAAATGTTATTTGGTTGTTTATCTGAAATTTAAATTTAACTGGTATATTAGTTGGCTAAGGCTGCCATAACAAAATACCACAAACTGAATGGCTTAAAGAATGGAAATTTATTTTCTCACAGTTCTGGAGGCTACCAGTCTGAACTCAAGGTGTCAGCATGTTTGGTTTCTCCTGAGGTCTCTCTCCTTGACTTATAGATGCCCACTTACCTGCCTCAGCATCCTCGTGGACTTTTCTCTGGGTGCATACATTCCTGGTGTCTTTCTGTGTTTCTTAATCTCCTTTTCTTTCTTTTTTTTTTTCCTTTTTGTCTTTTTTACTGACCGGTAACGGGATCGCACCCCTCAGTGTGGCACCCGCACCACGCTTAATCTCCTTTTCTTATAAGGACACCAGAAATATTAGATTAGGGCCCAACCTCTATGACCTCATTTAACCTTAATTGTCTCTTTAAAAGTTGTATCTCTAAATACAGTCACATTAGGGCTTTAACATACAAATTTGGGGGGGACACAATTCAGTTCATGACAGATACATATAGTACTTTACTATTAATAACTCTTTTAATGCACAAAACAATAACTATTATTTATAGACACATATATACATAGTAAAATATAAAATTATGGGTAGAAATAAACTTCAGGATATTGGTTATTTCTGGGAGAAGGAAGAAGGATTAAAGCCAGTGTAGAGAAGTTTTAACAGTCTATTTCAAGTAAGAATGGTAATCAGCTGCTTCTAGCTTCAGGAAGGACAAAGCAGGTAGAAATTGATTTCAGCTGTACTATGGAAGACAAAAAAAAAAAAAAAAAAAACTTTAAAACACCAAACTGAATTGTCTAGAGAGAAGGTAGAATCTCCCCCTTTCAATCCTTCAGGTAATACCCATGAAACACCTCGTATGTGTAAGGCATTTTAATAGGCACTTTGGAAGGGATGATTGTATGTAAAACAGTACAGTGCCAAAAAGAATGAATGGTCCTACTTACAAAAGAATTATATTCTAAGTATTTATTTATATGTCTGTTGGTTAGAAATCAAGCCTCAAGGAAGATTTCCCCATAGAGGAAAAAAAAAATTATCAACTGTGGTTAAGTTCTTAAGTTAGCCCTCAAAAAGCCTATTTGTTCTATAATATAAAATTATTGAATTCCGGAGTTGGAAGGGATCTTAACGTAATTGAAATTCTGCACATCTGCAATGAAAAATAGTAGAAAACAGCATGTTTCAAAACTGGTAATGAAACAGTGCAGAAAAACAATAGAGTTGAATATGAAATAGCTTTTTTCATTACCTTGAGTGCTGAAGTTTGAAGAAAAGAAGAACTAATAAAAGGCAGGTTGGAGAGCAGGGAAAGCTGTAGAAACTCTGTGGGGGGAGTCACGGGCATTCCAAGGGCTTCTGAGGTTGATGGCTCTGATTCTTTTTAGTCATTTATAGTTTCTGCATTCAATTTTAAACAAAGAGCTTTTATTTCCCTTGATATTCAAGTTATCACTGATAATCTTATATTCATTTATCTACCATAATTAGGGATCTATGGTTCAACGAATCAAGAACCACAAAAGACAGCATGCCTTAGTCAAAGAGATTGTTTTGGGGGGTTTAGGTAAATTCTGAGTGGGTCAGGAAAGGGAAAAGGACAAACAGAAGTGCACCATGAATTTGACACAATCTTCCTAAGGCAGAAAAGAAAAGAAAAGAAAAGAACACAGATCAGACAAGCCGTGCATTGGCCGCAGGCCAGAGATGGTGTGGCTGTAGTCAGAATAGAAACCAAAGACAAAATACAAACATACATTCTTCAAAAAATAAAAACAGAATTACCTGTATGATGCAGCAATTCTCTCTCTGGATATACATCCAAGTGAACTGAAAGCAGTGTCTTGAAGAGATATTTATACGTCTATGTTCATAGCAGAATTAGTCACAATAGCCAAGAGATGGAAGCAACCCAAGTGTTTGATGGTGAATGTGGTATAAATCTATACAACGGTTTACTATTCAGCCTTAAAGAGGAAGGAAATTCTGTCACATGCTACAACATGAAAGAACTTTCAAGACATCACGCAAAGTGAAGTAAGCCAGTCACAAAAAGACATAGATCCCTAATTATGATAGATAAATGAATATAAGATCATCAGTGATGACTTGAATATCAAAGGGAAGAAACCTCTTTGTTTAAAACTGAACATAGAAACTATAAATGACAATGATTCCACTTATGTGAGGTCCTAGAGTGGTCAAGTTCACAGAGACAGAAAGTAGAATGCTGGGTGCCAAAGACTAAGGCAAGAAGGAAATGGGGAGTTTAATGGAGAAGGAGTTTCGGTTTTGCAAGATGAAAAAGTTCTGGAGATCTGCTTTACAGCAATGTGAATATACTTAACACTACTGAGTGGTACACGTAAAAATGGTTATGATAATAAATTTTATGTTATGTATAGATGACCATAATTTAAAATGAAAAAATAAAAATAAGCAAAATGTGAAAATAAAAAAATACACACACACAACAATAGAGGGAGGTTGGTGGAGCAGGTGGAGTAGCCTGAAGGAAGATGAAATAAGGGACTTGAGAGCTGTAGTGACAGCAGGTGAAAGCATTTACAGGAAAAATTCCACTTCTGTTAGTACAGCTCCTGATGCTTTCTCCTCGTAGCCCTTATCACCATTGCAATCAGATATTTGCATGGCAATATTTTGATCTCCCAATCCCAAGGATCATGAAGGCTGAAACCTCACTGGTGTGCACATCATGGTATCTCCCAAACTATCATATTGACTGACATCTCATGGGCAGTTAATATGTATGGAATGAATAAATGTATAATCACAGGAATCACCATCCTTTAAAAGTTAACATAATAAAATAAAGCAATTTCAAAAAATAGAATGTAATTGAAAATAAACACTACAGGTAATAAGACACAAAAGTACTCAAGTAAGTGATGTCATTGTGACTTTTGGGAAGTTTCCGTGGAGAAAGGGGAGCTTAGGTGTGCCCTAACTCTGTCCCTGCTCCACTTTGCTGTGTGACACCCAACTGGACTGTGGACACTTCAGCGCTATTCTACAATGAATATGACCCAGTTTCCAATAATTAAATATTGATAGTTATATTTTCAAAGTTATGTGCAAAGTTTCTCTTTTGTCCTGGGGGTCTGTGATTAAACAGAAGACAATTAGTGTGACTCTGCATGTATCAATTCCTCTGAGTTGCACCTTATTTCTCTTTAAAATTGGCAGGGCTTTAACATTAAATTTCTTGGCATCCCATGTCTGATGAATTCCTAATAAAATAAATTAAAGCTCTTTGTAAATAAATATATATATGTGATGAAAATAAGACTTAAATTTATGCAACAGATTCATAAAGGGTGCTTCATTTATCTATCAAAAGAGAAATAAAAACTCTATTTGGGTAACAAATGGATAAATACCAGTATAATTATTATCATTTCCTATAGAACATATAAAAGAAGCAAAGAAAGGTCAGGCAACTTGCCCAAGGAGGTCACTCTGAAAGTCAGTGGTGAGGATGAGAATAGAACCCAGGTTCCCAGGCTCCTGGCCTGATACATATCTCTGAGGGCCATAAATTACAAGACTATTTAGGTCTCTAGATTCTCCAGATGCTGCCATCTCTTCAATGTCCTTGTGCCGCCACCCAGTGCTTTCACATTTTTTATTGAGTTAGATGAAAGTCTCCCTCCTCCTGACAGCTTTATTACCCCAAGAAACCATTACCTCCCTCTAACTCACAAACCTATACTCAATTGTTGGTGCAGTAACCAAACAGGAGTCAAAGACATGTCTGTGATTGATGCACCCTTCAGTGGAAAATAGCTAAAAGTATTACTGCTTTGATATTCCCATTTTTTTTTTTCAGGTCTAAAGGTTAATCAGTTCACAGTGTTACACAGAAATTATTTTTAAAAAGTCCAACAACAAAGAGACTGTGTAAGTTGGAGAAATTTCCTGGGCCAGGAATAGTTAATGCCTGGTGGAGAAGTTAGAACAAACGAGGAGAAAGTAAGCATTGTTAAGGTCATGGGATGGCTTAGTGGCACTTCATGAAAGTTGAAGGGTCAGAACCTAAGGAGCATCAGTGGGACTAAAATTTCTTATGAGTATGGCTACCAGTTCTAGGGAAAAAAGAAGAAAATATATATGACAAATATAGGAAGAGAAAAGGAAAGGTACAGAAAAGTGAAGAGGAAAGTAAGAAAGGAAGAAGAGACATTTGGAAAGAGGAAAAGGAAAAAAGTGTAAATTAATAATAACCAATAGTTGTACTATTACAGCTTATAAGAAGTTATCACATATATCTTCCCACGTATTGCTCCAAAACTCCTGCACAGTAGATAATATCATCCCAATTTGACAAATGAGGCTCATATGACAACGATCAGAATTTTAGGAGACAAAGAGCTACAGAGGGGCCGGGCAGAGCGGCTATGGAGGATTGGCATGACTGGCTGCCACTGGGACCAAATCCTGAGGTCACCAACCAGTTTCTCCAACACTCAGGTGTGCATGCTTACTGGCAATTTGCTGACATATATGGAATGGATCCTGAACTCCACAGCATGGTACCAAGACCAGTCTGTGCAGTGTTACTTCTCTTCCTTGTTACAGAAAAGTATGAACTATTCGGTATCGAAGAGGGAAAAATAAAACCTCAGGGACAGGATGTTACATCATTAGTATATCATGAAGCAAACAATCAGAAATGCCTGTGGAGTAATTGGACTGATCCAGGCTGCTGCAAACAATAAAAACAAGATGCACTTTGAATATGGATCAACCTTGAAAAAATTCCCAGAGGAATCAGTGTGAATGAGCCCTGTAGAATGAGCCAGATACCTGGAGAACTATGGCACTGTCCAAGTTGTTCATAAAACCAGTGCCCATGAAGGTCAGACTGAGATACCAAATACAGATGAAAAAGTAGATCTTCATTTTATTGTATTAATTCATGTATTTCTGTATGAATTAGATGTGTGCAAACAATTTCCAATTAACCATGGAAAAACTAGTGATGAAACTTTATTAGAGGATGCCATAGAAATCTGCTAAAAGTTTATGGAATATGACCTGTATGGATTAAAATTTAACACAACTGTCATTTCTGCAGCTTAGCTATTCAATAATGAAAACACCAAATACTGTAGTGTTTGCAACAAAAATCAAATTTCTGCTGCTATACACTAACTCAAAAATTTTGCTATTTTCATTAACTTGCCTGATTAAACTTTACATAAGCTTTTTAAAAAAGAATGGTAGGAAATCGAAGAAGGTGGATTCAAATACAATCCCTTTACCATTGCCACCCTGAACCCAAGAAATGATTGGACTGGGTCTTATCAGGGGGCATTAAGGCTAGTCTCTGATAGTGGCCCCAAGGGACTCTGGGGGTCCTTCGGCTGTGTAATAATGTGAAAAGCCCCAGGAGCCTTCACTCCAGATGCTGCACAAATTCCACCTCCTCCAGAAAAAAAGATAAAAGGAGGATGGCAGCAGTTACCTGCTTCTTCAAAGTGAATAGCATTTGTAAGTATTCTGCTTTTAGAAAGAACAGCATATGCAAGGATACCAAGTACTAAATGATGTCCAATGTTAACGAAAGTGAAAAATGATCAGCATAGATAAATCATGTAGTGAAACATGTAAAATAGAAGATGATGCTGGTTAAGTGGTTAAGTCATAGATCCTAGAGGGCTTTGTAAACCATACTGAATAATATGAAGTTTATCCTATTGGCAATGGAGAGGCTTCAAAGGTTTAAAGACAGAGGGAGGGGTTGCAAATGACATGATCAAACTGTTTTATAAAAATAACACTGACAGTGGGCCGGCCCGGTGGCGCACTGGATAGTGCGCCGCTTGGGAAGCGTGGCGGCGCTCCCGCCCGAGGGTTCGGATCCCACATACAGACCGGTTCCCGCTCACTGGCTGAGCGAGGCGCAGGAGCAACACCAAGGGTTGCGATCCCGTTGCCGGTCCCCGGTCCGGTGCGGGGGCAACACTGAGGGTTGCGATCCGTTGCCGGACACGGAAAAAGACAAAAGACAAAAAAAAATAAATAAATAACACTGACAGCAATATAGGAGAAGGGGAGGGTATCCATGAGATAAGACAGAGGTGGAATTCAGTCATGGAAATATAGATTAGATTAAGAGAAAAAGGGCATAACCTAGAGATTCGAAGGAGAATCAATAGGATGGAGACTAGGGAAGGAAGGAGTCAAAGATGATTCTTGGAATTCTGGCTTTCATAACTAGGTTAATGGTAAAATATTCATCAAGATTGAGAAAATAACTTTAAGGAATATTGAACATGAAGTATCTGTGGACATACAGGTGTATGTGCTCAGTAAAATTATGAAAATATGGCCCTGAAGCTCAAGAGATAGTTGGTACTGATGAGACAGATTTGGGAAATGCCAGTGTATAGATGATAGCAGTAGGCATGGTAGTAGGAGCACACAAAAGTATCCAGCCTGGACCAAACACTTTAAGGACTCAGCCCCCAAAAAGGGCCCCTGGCCATGTGGTAAAGATGCCAGGTACAAGTCCAGGCCACCTGTACTTCTGACCAACTAGCTATAAATCAGAGTTTCCATTACCTCCTTCTCAGGTTTGGTAATTTGCTAGAACAGCTCACAGAACTCAGGGAAATATTTACTTACTTTTACCAGTTTAATGTAAGGGATGTTACAAAGCATACAAACAAGCAGCCAGATGAAGAGGTACATAGTGGTGAGGTCCAGAAGTGTCCCCAGTGCAGAAGCCTCTGTCACCATGGAGTTGGGGTGTGCCAACTTCCAGACACATGAATGCATTCACCAACCCAGAAGCTCCCTAAACCCACTGTTTTGGGTATTCTTACAGAGGCTTCATCCCATAGGCGTGATTGATTCCTAACTCAATCTCTTGCCCCATCCCACTTTCCAGAGGAAGGTTGGGACTGAAAGTTTCAAGCTTCTTATCAAGGCTTAGTGTCTCTGGTTGCCAGCCCCCATCCTGAAGCTATACAGAAGACCACCAAGAGTCACCTCAGTAGGACAAAAGATGCTCCTATCACCCAAGAAATTTCAAGGGATTCAGGAGCTCTGTATAAGACAATTCTATAACCCCATTGTTATAGGCGTCGGGAGAAAAAACGCCCTTGGAGACCGATATAGAAAAAGAGAAAAAAGATTTTTATTTCCAGCAGCTGGGACCACACCAGCCAATTCAAGGTGCGGTGCCAAACCATCTTTGTTCTCGGTTTTTAAAGCTGCAAGCACGGCAACTCAGTCGCCCGATCACCGCGCCAAAAGGTATTAGCCAATGCAAGCAAGCCAACAGTACATGAGATAATTTTGCAGTTAGCAGAGCTCCTCCCATCCCACCCCCACTTTCCAGCCTAACTTTTACACAATAGAGGGGTTATCTTTAGTGGCATCGGTCCTGCTCTTAGAAAGAGGGCATTACTTCAATATCACACAGGAAATTACAAAGGTTTTAGGAACTCTGTGCGAGGAACCAGGACTAACAACCAAATATACTTTTTCTATTATGTTACATGTGAATGAAAGTTCTGATTGGAGAGGAAAAGAAAGAAAGAATTTGGGGCAAGGGAAGAGAGCACTAGGTTTTAGAGGAAACGGTACAAAAAATTGCCATCGTGGAGGTTGGGAGAGGGTAAGGAGAGAGTGTAGAAAAGGAGATAAAGGGTTATTATTTCATTTCAATGTTAAGTTCAATAAATCCAATTAATAAATAATTATTGAGCACTTATTTAGGACCAAACTTAATGCAAAGTTCTAGGGCAATTTATCCAAGTTGACCAACTGCATTAGAATCATGTAAGCTGTTTGTTTAAAGTGTAGATTCTTGGGCCCTGCCCAAGATCTGCTGATTGAAAAACTCAGGGATCTGGGCCCAGAAATCTCCTTTTCAGCAGTCACCCCATGTGAGTCTATAAAAACAAATAATTTATACTTGGTTCTGCACTGACCTCTCTGCCCTCAAGGGGGACAGAGGATGGAAATGAGACATATAAACAGATAATTTCCTTACAATGTGGCAACTGCACTGACTGAAATATACAGAGACTGCTAAGGAAGCTTGAGAGGAACACCTAAGAGTGGGAGAAGGAGATAGGTCACATCAGGTCACACGAGCTAAGACCCGTGCTGAATCTAAAAGGCTTTGTAACAATTAGAAGAGCAAATTGGGGTGAAGGAGAGGATGGAAAGGGTAATTGGTTCCCAAAGTGTGGTCTCCAGAAAATAGCATTCGCATCACCTGGGAACTTGTTAGAAATGCAGATTCTCAGTCCCCACACCAGACCTACCAAATCAGGATTTCTAAGTGTGGGGCCCTGCATCCTGCGTTTTCAAGCCCCCGGGGGATTCTGATACACATTCAAGTTAGGCAATGGATCTAGCAGGGAGGCAGCAGAGGGGGGCTGTTTGGGATACAACCTCAGAGCCACACTGCCTGGGTCCAGATCCAGGCTGTGCAGCTAACCCGCTGGGTGACTATAAGTGAATTAGTTCATCTTTTGGGGGCATTGTTTTCTTCATCTCTATAATAACAGTACTTAATTCAAAATTAGTGTATATGAAGTGCTAGGACAGAGCCTGGCACATAATAAGCACTGTATGTATTTTTATTAGTAGTAGTGTGGGCAAATGACCAGCATGAATGATGGCAGGGCTGTTTTACAGGTAACTCTGTTGTCTGAGCATGAGGCATGAAGCAGGCTGTGACAGAGAGGTCAGCGAGGGACAGACCATGGTATTTCCTGTTTAAAAAAGAAAAAGACACCTAAGAACTCCCACTTCAATCAAAAAGATGGAGTAGTTGTACTTTTTCCTATTTCTCCTACTAAGTACAACTAAAAACTCTGCATATTATACATAAGCAGGTCCCAAAAAGTGGAAAGAAAAAGGTAGGTCAGAGAGGGACCTTGGTACCCAAGGAATGGCACAGTGGTGAGTTTGCTAGACTCTTTTCTTGAGCCTTATATATCCCAGACTTGGAGCTGATGTAATGAACAACCTAGAAATGCCGACAGGTGTAGACCAAAAAAGCCCAACAAAGCCTGGAAAGTCAGTGTGGAAATAAACCAAGACCAACCAAACGAGCAAAGCAAAGGCTATTTATTCTGAGCTTGCTATAGCAAGGGAGCCAGCCACAGCCACCTGCATTCTGGGAGAGACTCAAAGGCAGGCAGGAGTGGGAAAGCTTCACAGTGGAAAAAAAGGGAAGACTTCAGTGATGCTCTGATTGTAGGCTGTTGGCATGGGGAAGCTGTAACCAGCTAAGTAGAAGAGGGGTGTGCTATGTGATTAGTTAGGGGTTCATATTTGGCTTCCTCTGGTTGGTGCTAAGTTGGAAGCAGAAACAAAAATTAGGGATGCTGTCAGTCGTTAATCAGGTTCTGGCCATTTTAGATCGGCTGTTACAGAAGTTAATTGTTCAGTTTCCCGGATTGTCAGTAGAGAAAGTGATCTGGCTTCTTGCAAGTCTGGTTTATAGTAGGCTGACTTCCTGGGCTGCTTATTGTAGATAAGGGGATGCTTTCCTGGGCAGGTTGCTGCAGGTTGTGGGTCAAAGTTCTATTTTTATATATGGTCTAGTCATTGTCCATTGGTATATTCAGTCTCTTGGGCATAAGACAAGGTGTGACAAGAGTGTTAGAGAGGTCATTAGGGGACAGATCATGGTATTTCATGTTTAAAAAAGAAAAAGAGATCAGAGGCAGGGCACGACGGCTGACTAGAGGTGCCTGGGGTATGTCCCTCTCACAGAAAAGGACCAGACCAACTAACAGACAGCTAAGTATCAACAGGAGCATCTGTGGGAGTACACAGGAGTTCAGCAGGAGACTGGTGAGATCCCTGCAGGCTATGAAAGCCTACGATGGAGCATACGGAGGAGAGAGAGGCACATGGCCTCAGACACAAAGTCTCTGCCACTGGGATCAGCACACGAAGGACTTTGCCTTGTGCATAAAAGATAAGCAGAGGGCCCACATCAACCCCCATCCTCAATGCAGAGGCCTACATTCCTTTTGCGGGAGGATTCCACAGCCCTTGCAAACTCAGAGCTGCCTAGAATACACACACTGCATTGAAGATATCTACAGAACATTTCATCCAACAACCACAGAATATACATTCTTCTTATCAGCACATGCAACATTCTCCTGGATAGACCACATGTTAGGTCACAGATCAAGTCTCAACAAATTTTTAAAAACTGCCTTTTCAATAAGTAGTCCTGGGAAAACTGGACATCCATATGTAGAAGAATGAAACTAGACCCGTACCTCTTACCATATACCAAAATCAATTCAAAATGGGTTAAATATAAGATCTGAAATTAAAACTGCTAAAAGAAAACATAAGGAAAACACTTCAGGAAGTGGGACTGGGCAAAGACTTTATGAATAAGACACAAAAACACAAGCAACAAAAGAAGAAATAAACAAATGGGATTATATCAAATTTAAAAGCTTCTGCACAGCAAAGGAAACAATTAACAGAGCAAAAAGACAACCTAAAGAATGGGAAAAAATATTCACAAACTATGCATCTGGGGCCGGCCCGGTAGCGCACTGGATAGTGCGCCGCTTGGGAAGCGCGGCGGCGCTCCCGCCCAAGGGTTCAGATCCCACATACAGACCGGTTCCCGCTCACTGGCTGAGCGAGG
>NW_007733773.1:65797-72088 GCF_000696425.1 Galeopterus variegatus
GGGCGCGACACTGAGGGTTGCAATGGAAAAAGACAAAAGACAAAAAAAAAACAAACAAAAAAAACTATGCATCTGACAAGGGATTAATATCCAGAATATACAAAGAACTCAGACAATTTAGTAAGAATAACAAATAACCCAATTAAAAAATGGGCAAAGGAGCTGAATAGGCATTTCTCAAAGGAAGACATACAAATGTCCAACAGACATATGAAAAAATGCTCAACATCACTCAGCACCAGGAAATTGCAAGCCAAAACCATACTGAGATATGATCCCACCCCGGTTAGACTGGCCATAATAAAAAAGACAGAATAACAAATGCTGGCGAGGATGCGGAGAAAGGGGAACCCTCCTACATTGTTGTTGGGACTGTAAATTAGTGCAGCCATCGTGGAAAACAGTATGAAAATTTCTCAAACAACTACAGAAACTACAAATAGAACTGCCATATGACTCAGCAATTCCACTGCTGGTGTATACCCAAAGGAATGGAAATCATTATGTCAAAGTGATACCTGCACTATTTACAAAAGCTAAGTGTTTGAACCAACTTAAATGTACATCAATGGACAACTGGATAAGGAAAACATGGAATATATACACAATGGATATACCATGTGTATATGGTAGAATTTTTTTTAAAAGCAATGGAATTCTACTATTCGTAGCAACATGGATGAACTTAGAGAAAATTATAAGTGAAATGAGCCAGGTCCAGAAAAAGAAATACCACATGTCCTCACTCATAAGTGGGACTTGAAAAATAAATAAATAAATAAATAAACAAACAAACAAAGATACAACAGTCACAATAATTCCTTGAATTTTCAAAAGGAGAGAACAGAACTGAGGCCAACAGAAGTGGGAAAGGGGAAGGCGGAGGGGTTTAGGGAGTCATTGGTAAAGGGCCACAAAAAAATGTTTACATTGTGTAATGTAAAATAAAAATGAAATTAGAAAAAAAAACATAACTCTCTACCCCACATAGATAAATAAATAGATGGATAGATAAATAAAAATAAATAAATAAATGGCTCTTTAGACCAGATGGACCTAAGATACATTTACAGAACATTTTATCCAACAGCTACAGAATACACATTCTTTTCTTCAGTACATGGAACATTCTCCAAGATTGACCATACACTGGGCCACTAGTCTCAAAAAGTTCAAAGAAATTAAAATCATATCAAGTATTTTTTCTGACCATAATGGAATAAAACTATAAATCAATAACAAGAGGAACTTTCAAACCTGCACAAAAACATGGAAATTAAACAACATGCTCCTGAACAACTAGTGGGCCAAAGAAAATATTAAAAAGGAAATCAAAAAATTTCCTGAAATAAATGAAGACAGAAACACAATATACCAAATCTATGGGATACAGCCAAGGTACTATTAAGAGGAAAATTTGGAATAGAAATAAGTGAAGTTGAGTCTAAAAATATAATGCAAAAGATCAATCAAATGAAAAGTTGGTTTTTTAAACCAATACTGCAACACCACTACTGGGTATGTATCCAAAGGAGTGGAAACCAACATACTGAAGGGAAACCTGCACTCCCATGTTTATTGCAGCTCTCTTCACAATAGCCGTGATTTGGAACTAACCTAAAAGTCCACCATCAGATGCTTTGATAAAGAAAATATGGTATATATACCCATTGGAATACTGCTCAGCCATAAAAAAGAATGAAGTTCTGCCATTTGCAACAACATGGATGAGCTTGGAGAAAAGTATGTTAAGTGAAATAAGCCAGACACAGAAAGAGAAATACCACAAGCTCTCACTTATAAGTGGAAGCTAAAAAGGTTGATCTCACAGAAGCAGACAGTGTAATAGTGGTTACTAGAAACCAGTTAGGGGAGGGGGAGAGGGAATAGTGGTCAATGGATATAAAATTGTAGAGAGATAGAAAGAACAAGATGTAGTGTTCTATAGCAATACAGAAGACTACAGTCAACAACGAATTACTGTATAACTTCAAGTAGCTAGTTGAGAGGATGTTGAAAAGTCCCAACACAAAGAGGTGACAAATATTGGAGGTGATGTACAAGCTTAATACCCTGATATGATCATTGCCCACTGTATAAATCTACCCAAATATCACATTGTACTCCACAAATATACACAATTATCATGGGT
Organism: Galeopterus variegatus; assembly: GCF_000696425.1. Classification (NCBI taxonomy): domain Eukaryota; kingdom Metazoa; phylum Chordata; class Mammalia; order Dermoptera; family Cynocephalidae; genus Galeopterus; species Galeopterus variegatus. The sequence continues at coordinate 67,950 of NW_007733773.1, forward strand.
CAATTAAAAAAACATAAATTAGAAAGAAAAAAAGTTCAAAGACAGAAGTAGATTAGAAGTTACCAGAACCTGGGAGGAAGGAATGATGAGAAATTAGGCTTAGTGCATTTGGAGTTTACATTTAGGATGACAAACAAGTTTGGGCCATAAATGGAAGTAGTGGTTACAAAGCATTGTGAATGTAATAAATTCCATGTAATGGTGTGTTTTAAAAATGCATAAAATGTCAATCCTTATATATATTTTACCACAATAAAAAAAGAAAGAAAAAGACACCTGGGAGCTTCTGCTTCCAAAAAAGATAGAGTAGATGTACTTTTTCCTATTCCTCCAGCTAGGTCAACTAAAAATCCTGGACATTTTAAATAAGAAGAATCTGAAAAGTGCAGAGAAGAAAGCAGCCCGGGGTGGGATCTCATGACCCCGGAATGAGGACAATGATTTCCCTGGATTTTCTTGTGGCCTCGTATGTCCCAGACTTGAACTGGAAAGTCAAACAGCACAGACGAAAGAAGTTCCAACAGAAGTCTGCTCTCTCTAACCAAAGGACCAGGAAGGGGGTCTTCTAGAAAAAAACTGCCGTACTCCAGCTGAACGCCACAGAAACAAATAGCCACTCCACCCGCCCATGGCAGTAAAGCCCAGGTGAGGAGCCTGGTTCCACCCTCACCAAGCTGTGACCAGGTGCCCCCAACCCCACATCAGAGTGGTGTCAGGGAAGCCAGTGGGGAGCTGGAACTTAAATCCCCACAGGGCTATCACGAACATCTCCATCCACTTTGTTAGTAGAGAGGCCTGCAGAGCCCGAACTCAACCCTCACCCAGCAGAAATCAGGAGCATCCCTACTTTGGGGGTACATGGAGGTGGAGAAGCCTGGATTTGGACCTTTCCTGGCAATAAGGAGGCAGCTCCCACCCTTCTGCTGGGGCACCCACCCTGACCCTGCTGCAGATGTCAATAACAATTTGTGCTATTGTGCTGTAATTCTGCAACAGTTACTGTTCTGGGAAACTAGGTAAAGAGTTCAGGAACTCTCCTTGTCTTATTACTTAAGACTGAATGTACAACTAGAATGATCTCAAACCAAAGGTTTAATTTTTTAAAAAATTAAGATGAACCCCAGAGTGAATCATATGGCAAAGGGGAGCTATGAGAGCTAACCAGAGAATGACAGATTTATATTTGTACCATCATCAGCTGTTCTGACTGCAGTTTCACAGCGGGCCCCAGTCATGACAGCCTCTGACCACCCTGAAATTCATATGAGAGGAGCCTTTGGCACGCACTGTAGGCTGCCTGCTCTGGAGACTCTTCCATTCAGCATCATTGGAGCTCATCTGGTCACCCTTTACCATAAACTGTAGGAGATGTCAGTGAAGCCCAAAGGACAACTGGAAGTTCCAGGTTGCCTGGGTGATGAGCTTAATGCCCCTGTGGGAAGTCTTGAAGAAAACAAGTAAGAGGGTGATGGATGGTATTACTTACAGAGAGCAAGATCTTGATTTGAAGAGGCTCTTGTTTCTGACAAAAATACTTATGAGCCTCCTCTATTAACTCCAGTAGGATCTGGAAATCCAAAAGGATAAACACAAATCAGTGGATCGGTGACCAAAGGAGGCCATGGGACACATGTTCATCAAGAGAGATTTTTGAAAATGAAAACTAAAACACTTTCTGTGCAATCAGTTTGTTTCTACTTGTGCCACTTGGGCTCCAGCATTTCAAGCCCTGGACCATGGGTAGGATGGAGCTGCCCCACCAAGAACAACAGGATCCAGGGTAGGGAGAGAGAGGAAGAGAGCTATTTGAGAATCAATAAACAATTGTCAAAACCCTGCAATGAAGAAAACAAGCAATACTCGGTGGGAAGTATCAATGGGGAGCTAAGAAAGAGAAGTCAGAAAGAATTTGAGCTCAAAGAAGAGGAAGATCGTTATTGGCTAAAGAGGTCAAAGCCAGCTTCTAAGAGGGGTGAAGCTGTGCTGAGTCCTGAGGTCAGATGGTACCCAAGCAAACCCCAACATAGCAGGTTTTTAGGAAGGGAGGAAGGGAACTGAGGTGAACAGGAATTCACTATTGGGACAACATGTTTCAAACCCAATGCCATTGTTAAATTGGGACTAGTCTCCTCAGTTAACAAAACCATGAAATTTAGGATTGAGTTGCAAGATGAATCTCTGAAGTGATTTGTGCAAAAAAGAAAAAAAGAATTAGTGAATCGATTTGAAAATTTTTAAGAACTTGTTCATGCTCGGCATTGGAAGTGTAAATGGCTCAGAACAAATCCATTCTCAATCTCAGCCTTCAAGGAGCTTGCACTCCTGTGATGGAGATACATAAATCCACTTAAACCACTAACAAGAGGTTTTCTCTTTGGGGGTGGGTAAATTGCAACATTTTTATATAGAGAGTTTAGAATGATGTGGTTATGTATTTATTCCCTGTTTGAAAATGTAGGTTTTATTATTATTCAGGTATGGTGAGGACAACAGATCAGGAGACAATTGCCATTGAAGAAATAAGTTTGTTATTCACAGTTCCCAAGAGAAGGGGGAATGCCATGCCATGTGGGGGCCACGAAGAAAGCATCAGGGTTGGTCAGGAGGCAGAGGGTACAGGAAGAAAACATGAGCAAGAGCCTTTATTGTGGTTTCTGTGGGAGGAACGGGCAAGGTAGAGGAGGCAGATTTAGGATTGTTTATTTTGAATAATTTCAGTGGGGATGTCTCTAGTGTTCTGGTACCTGGCCCTGGGGTGATTGGGACAGATGAATAATGGCCCAGAGTGTAGAGTCAATAGAAAAAGTGGAGGTAAGAAGACCGTGGATTGGTTAGTCTGCATATAAAAGGCGTGCTTACAGGTGAGCTATTTGTCATCTCTATCATTAGTGAGCCTTGGCAGGAGCAGTCTCTCCAAGGTCAGGAAGGCCCCAAGTGTCAAAGCATACAGAAAATAAAATGGCATAATCAATACGTTCCCCCAGTACTTATTGGGCACCTCCTATGTACCTAGCGCTGCCATTGGACCAGTGATTCTCAGAAAACTGACAGACTTGACAGTCACCCAAGAGAGCTCCCACCCACTTTTAGAAATAGTACACACACTCTCACATAGAGCATTTAATAACTCAAGAACTAGTTTTATCAGTTAGTGCTATGGATTGAATGTCCCTCAAACACTCATTGAAGCCCATTGTAACATGATGGAGTTTAGATGCGTGTCCCCTCCAAAACTCATGTGGAATTTTGATCTCCAATGTGGCGGTGTTGGAAACTGACTGAGTCATGGGGGTGGATCCCTCATGAATGGATTAATGCTCCCCTGGGGGAGGGGGGATTAATGAGTGAGTTCTTGCTCTATTAGTTCCTGCGAGAGCTCGTTGCTTAAAAAGACCCTGGCACCTTCTCTCTCTCTCTTGCTTCCTCTTGCCATGTGATCGGTTTGTACCTGCCAGCTGCCTGCCACTTTCCGCCATGGGTAGAAGCAGCCTGAGGCCCACACCAGATGCAGCTGTCCCAGAACCATAAGCCAAATAAACCTCTCTTCTTTATAAATTACCCAGTCTCAGGTATTTCTGTTATAGCAAGACAAAACGGACTAATACAGAAAATTGGTACCGAGGAGTGGGGTGTTGCTAAACAAATACCTGAAAATGTGGATGCAGCTTTGGAACCGGGTAATGGGCAAAGGTTGGAGGAGTTTGGAGGACTTAGAAGAGAAAAAGACGAGGGAAAATTCGGAATGTCTTAGAGACTTATGTGGTGGCGAGCAGAATGCTGATAGCAATGTGGACAGTAAAGGCCATGCGGATGATGAGGTCTCAGATAGAAATGAGGAACTTATTGGGAATTGGACAAAAGATCACCCTTGCTCCCCCCCCGCAAGGAATTTGGCTGCATTGTGTCCATGCCCTTGGACTTTGTGGAAGGTGGGACTTAAGTCTTGTGAACCAGAGTATTTGGCGGAAGAAATTTCCAAGCAGCAAAGCATTAAGGATGCTGCATGGTTATTTCTAACAGCCTATGCTGAGTTATGGCAGAAAAGGCATGATGTAAAGCCAGAATTTAAAAGGGGAGCAGAGTCAGGTAGTGTTATGCCTCCAGCTTTATTTTTTTTGCTCAGCATTGCTTTGGCTATG
>NW_007733773.1:73088-79655 GCF_000696425.1 Galeopterus variegatus
TTATTGGTGGGAGCTAAAAATAAATAAATAAATTCACACACACACACACACACACACACACAAAAAAAAAGGGGGGGGGGGAAGAAGATATAACAACTACAACTCCTTGAAGTTGATAAGACAAGCAAACAGAAAGGACATTGTTGGGTGGGAGGGAGGAGAGGGAGGAGGGAGGGAGGTTTCAGTGATGGGCCACAATAATCAACCACATTGTATATCAACAAAATAAAAATTAAAAAAAAAAACATGGTGTAAAATAAAATAAAAGAGAAAATAAAGGTTAAACAAAAAATAAATAAATAAATAAAAATAAAATAAAATAAAAGGGGAGCAGAGCATAAAGTTTTGGAATATTTGTAGCCTGGCCATGCAGTAAAGAAGTAAAGAACTGCAGAACAATGCAAGGGTGAAGCAGATAAAGACATTATCTTGGCGGCTAGGCAGCCAGATGCTAATAGCAGAGAAAATGAGAGGAAAGCCCTGCAGGCATTTCAGAAGTCTGGAAGGGTGCCCCACCCATCACAGACCCCGAGGCCTAGTAGGATTGAGTTATCCTGGAGGACAGACCTGGGGCGCAGCTGCCCTCGGGAACCTGATCCCTGCATCCCAACTGCTCTGGCTAGAGTGGCTCTTGCCCCAAGTGTGGTTCGTGCAGCATCCCTGGAGAGTAGAGGCCTAAAACCTCAGTGGCGTCCATGTTGTGTTAAGCCTGCAGAGGCTAGCAGGACGTGAGAGCAGTGAAGGTATGGCAGCCTCCTCCCAGATTCCAGAGGATGTATGGAAAAGCCTGGGGGCCCGGGCAGAGACCTGCCACAGGGGTGGAGGCACTGCAGAGGACATCTACTAGAGCAATGCCCAGCAGAAATGTGGGGTCAGAGTTGCAACAGAGAAACCCCAACAGTGCCATGCCTAGTGGAGCCATGAGAGCAGGATTGCCATGGGGACCCCAGACCTGTGGAGGTTCCAGAGTGGAACACCAGCCTGGGAGAGGTGAAGTGTGGCCTGAGACCATGAAAGCCATAGGAGTAGAGCTGCCCAAGGACTTGGGGAACCAACCCCCACACCAGTGTGCAAAGGCAGTCGAACATGTAATCAAGGTACCTGATTCACCAGCCTTGAGATTTCATGCCTGCCCTGCTGGGTTTTGGACTTGTTTGGGACCTGTTTTTCCTTTCTTTTGGCCTATTCCTCCCTTTTGGAATGGGAATGTATACCCAGTGTCTGTTCCACCATTGTATCTTGGTAGTAGATACATTTGGTTTTGTTTTTCAGGCTCACAGCTGGAAGGACGTGTCTGTTCCACCATTGTATCCCCTTTTGGAATGGGAATGTATACCCAGTGTCTGTTCCACCATTGTATCTTGGTAGTAGATACATTTGGTTTTGTTTTTCAGGCTCACAGCTGGAAGGACTTTTGCTTTTGGTCTCAGAGGAGACTTTGGACTTTGGCCTTTCAAGTTGGTGCTGGAACAAGCTAAGACTTTTGGGACTGTTGGGATGGAATGATTGTATTTTGTATGTGAGAGTGACATGAGTTTTGGGGGGCCAGGTGTGAAATGATGGAGTTTGGATGTGTTGTCCCCTCCAAAACTCATGTGGAAATTTGGTCTCCAATATGGCAGTGTTGGAAACTGACTGAGTCATGGGGGTGGATCCTTCATGAATGGATTAATGCTCTCCCTGGGGGAGGAGGGTTAGTGAGTGAGTTCTCGCTCTTTTAGTTCCCACGAGAGCTTGTTGTTTATAGGACCCTGGCACCTCCTCTCTCTCTCTCTTGCTTCCTCTTGCCATGTGATCTGCTTGTACCTGCCAGCTGCCTGCCACTTTCCACCATGAGTAGAAGCAGCCCGAAACCCACACCAGATGCAGCTGTCCCAGAATCGTAAGCCAAATAAACCCTTCTTCTTTATAAATCACCCAGCCTCAGGTAATTCAGTTATAGCAATACAAAACAGACTAATACATAACAGGACTAAGAAGATGGGAAGGGTGGGGCTTTTAAGAGGCGATTAGCTTGTGAGGACTGCACCCTCATGAATGGATTGACCATTCATGGAGTAATGGGTGTAGTTCTGATGGCCTTCAAAGGAGAGCAAGAGAGAAAGTGGGTGTGGTTCTGATGGCTTTATAAAGAGGGCAAGTGAGAAACTTAACTCACTCTTGCCCAGCTCATTCTTGCCATGTGACACCCTGAGTTGCTGTAGAGAATCACCACCCAAGAAGGCCCTCACCAGATGCACCCCCTGGACCATGGACTTCCCAACCTCTGAAACTATAAGAAATAAATTGCATTCCTCTACACATTACCCAGTTTGAGGTATTCTGTTATAAGCAACAGAAACAGACTCATACAGTCCACTTGGGCTGCCATAGCAAAATACCATAAATTGGGTGCCTTAAACAACAGGAGTGTATTTCTTAGGTTTCTGGAGTCTAGGAAATCCAAGATCAAGGTGCCAGGCAATTTGGTTCCCCATTGAGGGCTCCCTTCATGGCTTGCAGAAAGCCACCTTCTCACTGTTTCCACACATGGTGGAGAGAGAGAATCCCTTTTCTTTTTCTTAAAAAGCCACTAATCTCATCATGAGGGCCCCACTCTCATGACCTAATATAGCCCTAACTTTATCCCAACAGCCCTATTTCCAAATACATTTGGCGTTAGGGTTTTGACATATGGGTTTTGAAGGGGACACAAAGATTCAATTAATAACACTAATAATTTTTAAAAGGTATCTGTATTGTTTTTGAAAATCAGTATTTCTCAAACCTGAATAATGTGTGAACCCCTTTTAAAGAAAAATATTTTTCACAAATCCCAACATTGACTTAAATTATATTTTAGTATAATGTTACTTAAATCTGTGCAACATAAAATTACCTATAAAATTTTTATACTTATAGGTCTTACTGCAAAATCACAATGAATTTTAAAATTACATACAAATAGAAATACAAAACCAATCAAATGTAAATTACTATTTATTTACTGTGATAGTTGATAATGTTTTACATAAATTTGATTGATACTATTGAGCACAGTGGTGAAAAAATGAATTTGAACATTTCCTTTTTCTCTTTCTATTAAAACATAATTGATTGTACATATCTGTGGAGTGTGCATTGAATATCAATACCTGTGTGCAATAGTGATTCTCAAATCAGGATAATTGGTATATTCAACATTATACAAGGTAATCATTTTTTGTGGCCTTTTACTAGTTTCTTGCTAACCCTCCTTTCCCTTTCCCCCTTTCCCCCTTTCCTCCTCTATTGGTCTCAATTCTGCTCTCTCCTTTTGAAAGTTCAACAAATTATTGTGATTGTTGTATCTTTCTTTTTTTATGTATTTGTTTATTTTTTTTAACTCCTACTTATGAGTGACAACATGCAGTATTTTTATGTGCCTGGGCTTATTTCATTTAACATAATTTTCTCTAAGTTCATCCATGTTGCTGCAAATGGCAGAATTTCATTTCTTTTTATGGCAGAGTAGTATACCATTGTGTACATATACCACATTTTCCTTATTAAGTCATCTGTCAATGGACAATCAATTTGGTTCCAACACTTGGCTATTGTAAACACAGCTGCAATAAACATGGGAGTGCAAGTATCCCTCTGACATGATGATTTTCATTTCTGGGGGTATATACACAACAGTGGGATAGCTGGATCATATGGCAATTCTATCTCTAGTTGTTCAAGAAATCTCTATACTGTTTTCATAATGGCTGCACTAATTTATACTCCCACCAACAGTGTAGGGGGGTTCCCCTTTCTCCACATCCTTGTCAGCATTTGCTATTCTCCATCCTTTAGATAATAACCAGTCTAACTGGGGTGAGATGATATCTTGATGTGGTTTTGATGATTAGTGATGTTGAGCATTTTTTCATGTGTTTGTTGGCCATTTGTATATCTTCCTTTGAGAAACGCCTATTCAGCTCCTTTGCCCATTAATCTGTTCATTCGTTTTTTTACTGCAAAGTTGTTTGAGTTCCTTGTATATTCTGGATATTAATCCCTTGTTGGATACATAGTTTGCAAATATTTTCTCCCATTCCATAGGTTGTCTTTTTGCTCTGTTAACTGTTTCTTTTGCTGTGCAGAAGCTTTTTACTTTGATATAATCCCATTTGTTTATTTTTCCTTTTGTTGCCTGTGCTTTGGGGTCTTGTTCATAAAGTCTTTGTCCAGTCCTACTTCCTGAAGTATTTCATCTATGTTTTCCTTTAGGAATTTTATAGTTTCAGGTCCTACATTTAAGTCTTTAGTTCATTTTGAGTTGATTTTGGTATATGGTGAGAAGTACAGGCCTAGTTTCATTCTTCTACATGTGGATGTCCAGTTCTCCCAGCACTATTTATTGAGGCAGTCTATTCCTCAATACGTGTTCTTGGTGCCTTTGTCAACAATCAGTTGGCTGTATGTGGGTTGATCTCTGGGTTCTATATTTTGTTCCACTGGTCTGAGTGTCTGTTTTTATGCCAGTACCATTCTGTTTTGGCTACTATGGCTTTGTAGTATAATTTGAAGTTAGGTATTTTGATGCCTCCAGCTTTGTTTATTTATTTATTTATTGCTGAGGATTGTTTTGGCTATTCAGGATCTTTTGTTGTTCCATATGAATGTTAGGATTGTTTTTCTATTTCTGTGAAGAATGTCATTGGTATCTTAATGGGAATTACATTGACTCTGTAGATCGCTTTGGGTAGTGTGGACATTTTCACAATGTTAATTCTCCCAGTGCAAGAGCATGGAATGTCTTTCCATCTTTTTATGTCCTCTTTAATTTCTTTCAGCAGTTGTTTGTGGTTCTCATTGTAAAGACTTTTCACCTCTTTGGTTAAATTTCTTTCTAGGCATTTGGGGGAGTTATTGTAAATGGGCTTGCTTTCTTGATTTCTTTTTCTGTTAGGACATCATTGTAGTATAAAAATGTCTGTTTTTATGCCAGTACCATTCTGTTTTGGCTACTATGGCTTTGTAGTATAATTTGAAGTCAGGTATTTTGATGCCTCCAGCTTTGTTTATTTATTTATTTATTGCTGAGGATTGTTTTGGCNTTGTTGTTCCATATGAATGTTAGGATTGTTTTTCTATTTCTGTGAAGAATGTCATTGGTATCTTAATGGGAATTGCATTGACTCTGTAGATCGCTTTGGGTAGTGTGGACATTTTCACAATGTTAATTCTCCCAGTGCAAGAGCATGGAATGTCTTTCCATCTTTTTATGTCCTCTTTAATTTCTTTCAGCAGTTGTTTGTGGTTCTCATTGTAAAGACTTTTCACCTCTTTGGTTAAATTTCTTTCTAGGCATTTGGGGGAGTTATTGTAAATGGGCTTGCTTTCTTGATTTCTTTTTCTGTTAGGACATCATTGTAATATAAAAACACTACTGATTTTTTCATGTTGATTTTGTATCCAGCAATTTTACTGAAATTGTTATCACCTCTAACAGTTTTTTGGTAGAGTCTTTAGGTTTTTCTATATAGGATTATGTCATCTGCAAACAGGGACAGTTTGACTTTGTCAAGCTGGATGCCCTTTATTTCTTTCTGTTGCCTGATGGCTTTGACTAGTACTTCCAACGCTATGTTTAAATAGGAGTGGTGAGAGTGGGCATCCTTGTCTTGCTCCTGCTCTTAAGGGAAAAGCTGAAAACTTTTTTCTCAGGATGATATTGGAAATGGGTATGTCATATATGTCTTTCATTGTTTTGAGATACTTTCCTTCTATACCTAATTTGCTGAGAGTCTTTATCATGAAGGGATGTTGAATTCGTCAAACGTGTTTTCTGTACCTATTGAGATAATCACATGGTTTTTGTTCTCGATTTTGTTGATGTGGTCTATCACACTTATTGACTTGTATATGTTGAGCCATTTTTTCATCCCTGGGATGAATCCCACTTGGTCATGGTGTGTCATTTTTTTTATTTGTTTCTGAATTATATTGGATAATTTTTTTGAGGATTTTTGCATCTATATTCATCAAAGATATTGGTCTGTAGTTTTCTATTTTTGTTGTATCTTTGTCTGGTTTTTGCATAAGGTAATGCTGGCCTCATAGAATGAGTTTGGGAGACTGGCCTCTGTTTCAATATTTTGGGATAGTTTGAAGATAATTGGTATTAATTCCTCTTTAAAGATTTGGTAGAATTCAGCAGTGAAGCCATCCACTCCTGGGCTTTTCTTTGTTGGGGGACTGCTCATTACTGCTTCAATCTCATTGCTTGTTATTGGTCTGTTCAGGTTTTCTATTTCTTCTTGGTTCAGTCTGGTAGTTTGTATGTGTCCAGAAATTTATCCATTTCCTCCAGTTTTTAAAATTTTTTGTGCATAATTGTTTATAATAGTCTCTAATGATCTTTGTATTTCTGTGACATCAGTTATAATGTCTCCTTTTTCATTTCTGATTTTTTGTTATTTGGGTCTTCTCTCTTCTTTTTTTTTTAGTTAACCTAGGTAATGGTTTGTATATTTTGTTTATCTTCTCAAAAAAACAAATTTCTGTTTCATTGATCTTTTGTATCATTTGGGGGTTTCTATTTCATTTAATTTGCTC
>NW_007733773.1:80071-83854 GCF_000696425.1 Galeopterus variegatus
TAATGTCTCCTTTTTCATTTCTGATTTTTTGTTATTTGGGTCTTCTCTCTTCTTTTTTTTTAGTTAACCTAGGTAATGGTTTGTATATTTTGTTTATCTTCTCAAAAAACCAAATTTCTGTTTCATTGATCTTTTGTATCATTTGGGGGTTTCTATTTCATTTAATTTGCTCTAGTTAACCTAGGTAATGGTTTGTATATTTTGTTTATCTTCTCAAAAAAACAAATTTCTGTTTCATTGATCTTTTGTATCATTTGGGGGTTTCTATTTCATTTAATTTGCTCTGCTCTTAATTATTTCTTTCTATCTACTGATTTGGGGATTGAATTGTTCTTGTTTTTCTAGTTCTTGAGGTGTTGCATTAGGTTGTTTATTTGAAATCTTATTATTCTTTTGAAGTAAACATTTATTGCAATAAAATTCCCTCTTAGTACTGCTTTTGCAGTACCCCACAGGTTTGAGTATGACTTGTCTTTATTTTCATTATTTTCAAGAATATTTTTGATTTTCTGTTTAATTTATTCTTAGACCCATAGGTCATTCAGGAGCATTTGTTTAATTTTCATGTATTTGTATAGATTCCAGAGTCTTACTTGTTATTGATTACTAGTTTTAACCTATTGTGGTCTGAAAAGATACTTGAAATGACTTCAATTTTTAAAAATTTGTTGAGACATTTTTTTAGGTTTTTTTCCTACTTATTTGCTTATTTATTTATTTATCTTTATTAGCTCTCACATATAGGTGAGAACATGCAGTATGTCTCTTCCTGTGCCTTGTTTATTTCATTTAACATAATTTTTTCTAAGTTCATCCATGTTGCTACAAATGGTAATATTTCATTCTTTTTTACAGCAGAGTTGTATTCCATTGTGTAAATATACCACATTTTCCTTATCCACTCATACAGTGATGGGCATTTAGGCTAGTTCCAACTCTTGGCTATTGTAAATAGAGCTGCAATGAACATGGGAGAACAGGTATCCCTTTGACATGATGATTTCCATTCCTTTGGGTATATATCCAGAAGTGGGATAGTTGGGTCAGTTGCACAGAATTATCTATGTGAACTAGGGATGATGAACTTTTTCTCATCCCCTCTCTGTTACACAGGTGCTTTGGCCCTGTAAGAACAGTAAATGTCAGAGTTACTTAATATAAGTTAAGGGAGATATATCAATATAGATATACAAAGATAGATATATAACATAAGGGACACTTCTCCCACAGAGAACAAGACAGTTTAGCCTGGAGTCAAATGGCCCTGACTTTAGATCTTGCCTGTGCATGCAAACTAGACAGACAGCTGCCAAGATGAGAAGATGCACATGGCCATTTCAACCATTCAACTGACACACAATTACATGGGCTGCTGCAGTCAGAATCCATCACAAAGAGATAAAAAACAGCTGGTTTGCCATGCTGTAGTCTCAGCAGTCAGTCATCTTCAGGCTTCAATTCCATTTGGACCTCAGGGGTCTTGCATCTCTGGTCCCACATGGTTGTGGGTGACAGACGATGACTTTACAGTCACCCACACACAGTGGGAAGCTGCATAGTCCAAGGTCTGCCTTAGTACTTCCACCTTTTGGAATTGTTCTCAACCCCTTGAATTCCTGGATTTAGATCTTTTTGTCTGCTCTGAACTGCATTCTATGTGTGAGTTTTAGATCTTTGCAGTGACTTGTAGATCTTTGCAGCCTGTTCTGATCCCATCTATCTAACCTTTCAAGTTTAATAAGAATTTTCAGACCTTCAGTTCAGGCTGCTTAGGGGATGATCCTTCTTTAAACCTACAGCTTCCCATGCCTCTGCCCCACCCAGTTAGCCAATAAGCACCCTCTCGGCACTTACTAAGTACACCAGAGATAAAAAGGAGCATTAGACTTGACCCCTCTCCTGCCATCAGGAGCTTCCAAATTGAAAAAGTCCTGTTTTCCATCTCTCCAAAAAGAGTATTTGGTTCCACTTAATAAACACTCTGGTAAATAGAAAGTTATATCCCATACACAGACATCCAATTTGCAGTGAATCAGAAAACCATAAAATACGCCTGACACTAAAATTATACGACACAGAAGTCAATTGTTTTTTGAGAATTCATGAGACCCTTCAGGATCTTGCAGAGACTCCAGAATATCATTATAAATATCAGTTATTATTCTGCTTGCAAAGCAGAGAAATGCCAATTAGCACAGATTTCTGACTGACAGAAAGCCAGCTAAGCCAACTCTCACTTGAGGGGAAAGAAAGATATTAGCAAAATAGAGAAAATGTGCAGAAATTAGAGAAAGCATACATTTTTTACACATGCAAATTTTGATCCTTCCAGTTTCCAAGCCCTGGGATGAGGCAGGAGTAAAGAGTGGTTAGTTCATCCAACGGATGGTATGTCCTCACTAGATTATCCCTTTCAAACTCAGACTGGGGTGAAGTTGCAGGAGGACTCCCCTACTTTCTACTTTTAGAACAAAGGCTGCTAGTTGTTTGGAAAGTTCGAATCTTTCTTATATCTCAAGAGGGGGGCTAGGGAAGGTTATTACTGAGAGGCGATTTATGCTTCAAAGGTAGAAATGCAGAAGCTACTCCAAAGAGACATTTATAAGTAACACTGTGACCAGAGTCATTGCACAGAGTTGTTAATGGAACCCTGCTTAGTTCTGGAAATACATTTCAGAGAAATGTCCAAAAACCAGAGTGAGGAATTTATCTTCCTACAGAATTATTTAAGACTTCTAATTTGTTGAGAAAGGAATTACTAACTGAAGACTTTGCAAGGCTGCAGTAATTAAACTAACAAATTATAGGTACATGTATCCGGATAAAAGACATTCATCACCCCAGGGAGTGGCTGCCATATCCCACATGCTCAGTGTTTTCAGTTTTTCCCGTCAGACACCTCTTAGTGCTATGGGAACAGTTCACCTAGAAACGAAGGACCCTCACTTAGGTCCTGTCTTTCCATACCCTGAATGACAGGCCACATAGAAGCCTTCAGGTTGCAGGGAGATTGGAAGGAAGAGTGGAGGTCCAATCCATTTCAATGTCTGCAGCAGCAGGAAATTAAATCTTCTATGCAAAGCTCTGTGGCCAGCATAATATATGAGAAGGAATATCTAAGTGTGGTTATAAACAAGAAAGGTCAAAGACTTATTTTCCTTGTTCACCTTCATGCAATTTATTGGGAAACTGGCATATCATTACTCAAAAAGATAGAAATGACACCATTACAGTTTCTTTTATTTTGCTGGCTGAGTCAAACTTTGCATTTCACAGCAGTTCTTCATGCCAGGGGTGAAGGCATTTATGCTGTCAGGTTTACCCAGGGGTGGGAATGAAAATGATTAAGTCTGGGCACCCTCTCTACACTCCTAGTTAATGATTTGCATGTTATTTAATGATGTCCACAGTGTCACCAGCAAACCCAACAGGCCCACTTGCCAGTCCATCATCCCGATCACTGAAAAGATATTAAATAAGGGCCTCTACTTAATGTGTCCTTTGGGTTGATCCAGAGTCTTGAAAAGCTCCTTTTCAGGTGGAAACTTTGCCATTGGGTCCCTGACTTATCTCAGGGAAGTCTGGGGCCTTATCTCTTTGTCAATAAGAGAGGAACAGAACCCAATGCCTAGCACTGTAATGGTCCGCATTTGCTTATTTGGTCCCGTTTTAACTGATTACTCTTAACTCTGGGCTTCAGCTAAGGCACCCAGTTCTTCCACCTGACTTCTCCTGCTCTGTGATTGTAGCCATTTCCTGCCACTGCTACACACAGGTACACAC
>NW_007733773.1:84063-90424 GCF_000696425.1 Galeopterus variegatus
TTCTCCTGCTCTGTGATTGTAGCCATTTCCTGCCACTGCTACACACAGGTACACACACACACACGCACGCACACAGAGGAGATCTTAATTTGGTTGGTTGGTGTTAAGGGGTGAATTGTGTCCCCCCAAAATTCGTATGTTGAAATCCTAACCCCCAGTACCTCAGAATGTGACTATATTTGGAGACAGAATCTTTAAAGAGGTAATATAAGGTTATTAGAGTGGGCCGTAATGCAATATGACTGGTGTTCTTCTAAGACGATATTAGGACACAGGCACAAACAGAGGGGAGAACTGTAAAGACACAGGGAGAAGGCAGCTGCTATGGATAAAGTGTGTACCCCAAACATTCATGTATTGATAACTTTGTCTCCATTGTAACGGAGTTAAGAGGGTGGGAAATCCAATTATGGAGTGAGGCCTTTAAGAGGTGATTAGATTGTGAGGACTGTGCCCTTGTGAATAGATTGACCCATTCATGGAGTAATGGGTGTAGTTCTGATGGCTTTCAAAGCAGAGCAAGTGAGAAGGTTAGCTCTCCTGCTCAGCCCATTCTCACCATGTGACACCCTGGTTGCCACAGGACCCTGTAGAAAGTTGCCAGCCAGAAGAAGGCCCTCACCAGATATGTTCTCCAGACCTTAGACTTCCCAGCCTCCAAACTATAAGAAATAAATTTCATTTCTTTATGAATTACCCAGTTTCATGTGTTTCATTATAAGCAACAGAAACAGACTAATACTGTAGCCATCTATAAGCCAAGGAGCAAGACATCGAAAGAAACCAACCCCGCTGACACCCTGATCACAAACTTCTAGCCTTCAGAACTTTGAGAAAATAAATTTCTGTTGCTTAATCCCAGTCTGTGGTACTTTGTTATGGCATCTCTAGCAAACTATACAGTTAGTTTGTCTTTCAATATGCCTGAATGAGTTTACCTTCCCTGGTATATAAACTAAGTGAGAAAGTCATTCCTGGTTCCTGGCTCTGAAGGGCAGGCAGATTAACTGGCCTGTAGGAAACCAGCATTGGGGTGACCTTCTGAGCTGATCAAGAAACCTGGATCATCAGTTTCTCCTGTGTGTCAGCACCTGCCACACTGCTGGAGGGCTTACTGGGTGACTCAGGAGGACTGTAAGCTGTGACCTAACTGGATCCCTTAATTGAGCACCTCAAACCAAAAGGGACAGCTAAAGGACTGAGAAATGGATGTCCCACCTGATTTTTGCTAATTGATTGTTTTAAAACTCCTATTACTCATCAATATTCACAATTACATGGTTGTAAAAACATTCTAATGAAATCTTAGGCTAAATTAATAAATGTATAGTGTGTGGGAATAGGGAGGTGATGCAGAGTCATACTACCTCAAAAAATTTTGCTCAGTTCTGGCAGGGAGACATTTCAGCCAGATCATGAAAAACTAGAGAATAATCAGCATGGCAAAGTGTTTGGAAGACACGTCATATGAGAAGCAGTTTGGGGAGATAAGTGTTTTTGCCTGAAAGTGAGATGTTTAAAGTGTACAAGACATCTGTCTTTAATGCATAGAAGAGCTATTTATAGACTATTTGTATAATACCCAGGGGAAAACCCAGTAACAAAAGGAAGACGTTACTGGATGGGACTTCAAGTAGTTTTAACAGTAATATCCAGTAGTCCTGGGATTGCGTTAGTTTTGAAGTAATTTTGAAGCTAAAAATCAGACATTCACATCTTGGGCACAGGTGCTGATGGTCAGTTCTGTGCCCCATGAATATGTAAAATCAATAAAATTTTTTTTTATGTTTTTGAAGAATCAAACAATCAAGAAATATTTATCAAGCATCTACCATATGCTGAGATGGTGGAGGATTTCTGTGGGGAAAATTGTTCCTCCCATAATTCCAATGGTCACAGTGAGGCTGCCAGATAACAGAGCCTCATTCAAACTAAGTACAGTCACAGAGCAGGAAACATGACCCAGACTGAGCCAATCAGAGCACCTCACACCCCCGGCAACAGTGAATGGCCAAGAAGAGTGAATAATCCAAACAGGTCCAATCAGGGCCTTCCCTGAATTGATATACAGATGTGGGAGCCATATGTGCATATGTGCACATGAGTACACATGCTCACACAATGTGCCTTTTCCCAAAAGGTTTGCTAAGCTGGGAAGATGGAAACCTGGACCTTTCAGTAGCCATTTGCCTGATCTGGACCTTCCCCTTTGTAGAGGGAGGGGGGCTATCTTGAACTGGATTTCTCTTATTTTTAACCAGAAGAGTCCTTCCTAGCACAAGTTGATATTTGTCGAATGAATAAGTTGCTTTGGATGAAACAAGGCAGTGTAAACATGGCCCCTACATCCAGGAGTTTACAAAAGTAACTCAATAAATGCTTTTTATTTATGAGCGGTTGGAGTAGTAGACAACAGGTGCAATAAAATTTCAGAGAAAAGAATCTCTATAAGCTGTAGCTGTAAGAGATGGTATCAGGAAAGAGGCAGAATTTGAAGTGCCCTGAGAATGAATATATAGGATCCGAAAAGGCTGATGGAGGTGAATGAAGCTGGGAAAATAAGTAAATAAAGGGTATGCTCACCCCAGGCAGGAGGAAGAGGTGTGAGCAAAAGTCCAAGAAGGGACATGGGGCATCTGCGTATCAGAGAATAGACCTAGTTACTCTGGAGTTCAGGATTTTCACAGGTGGAAATGGAAGACAATATTGGAAATATAAATTGAACCAGACACTTGAATCCCTCAAACACTAAGTCAAGGTGTTTAAACAGTTTCAAGCCACTGAAGATCCTGGAACAGGAAGTGGTGTGATGAAAGTGGAATTTGAGGGTGAAAAATCTGATTAACGTGCGCAATGTGAATCTGGAAGTAAGGCTGTGACACGGAAGAGTGCCCAGTCCAAAGACATGATCCCGAAGCCTTCTCTTGTGACAGTGAAGACCTGAGCTCACAGGCCTATGCACAGAGGAAGCAAAGGGTTAAACCTGAGCTCTCGGTTTTCACAATGTCTTTTAAAGACACTTTTCCAGGACTCAGTGACACACAAAACCCCAAAGGACACAAGGTGAATCTTTCTTTCACTCCACCTGCCCAGGAACAGACTAAATTTAGCTGGTCTAGCTGTCATGCCACCAGCAGGGTCAAACCCCCCCACTGACACAGACAGGTTCCCAAATGAGTTAACGTTTTTAATCAGGAAAGGTCCATAAACATACTTGCCCCATAATTGTGGATTATATGCACCTTTCCTGAGCAAGTACTCAGTAACCTGCCTTGGGAATGTGAAAGGAAAGCTTATTATAACTTGGGAATTACCTTCTGAAAATACAAGTGAATAACCATTATCAGCCAAAATCCAGAGAAAATACTATTTGGATATCACTGCAGGGCCTGGGATCTGATTCAGAAAGAAGTGTTTCTGCATTCAACCATTTAATAAGGAAACATTTGTTGAAGATTTGCAGTGAGTAACACTAAAATACAAGGAAATATTTGTAGAGGACAATACAGTTTCCAAAACCCATTCATACATTTCATCTGATTTTATCCTTTCAATAATACATTCAGGTAGACAGAGCTGATGTAATCTCTTCAGCTTTTAGGTGAGGACTTAGAAGAGAAGTAAAGAGACTTATTAAAAATCTCTCAGCAGGCAGCACTGAACCCAGGCTGGGAATCCGACTGTTTCAACTTCGAGTCCAGAGGACTTTACACTGCACCAAGAGAACACAAAGGCAGGGGAGTCAGGCTTCACTNGAGTCCAGAGGACTTTACACTGCACCAAGAGAACACAAAGGCAGGGGAGTCAGGCTTCACTGCCTGCACCTACTGCAGGGCTGGGGCATACCCTACAGTGCACAGAAGATGGAACAAGGAAAGGTGGACTAGACAAAGCCAAGTCCCAACTGTGCCACAGCCAGCTGTGTGACCTGGAGTAAGTCACCTGGGGTAAGTCACTTCCCTTCTCTGGTGTCATCTGGAAAAGCAGACAATGAGTCTTGTATAGACTAGTCCACAAACAACAGAACTGAGAACAGAGCCCAGGAAGCTCCGCACTCCCATCAACTGGAGGAGCAGGGGCACGTGGCGCCAGGGTGCCCACCTAAGAACCACAGTCATGTTAGTCCTAAAATGCCCAAGAAGCCCCAGGGGGAATAGCTTATTCTAAAGAAAGAGGGATTCTGGGTGTCAAGGAGAATGGTGATTTTGGGTATCGCACAATGCCATCTCCAAACCTCCTCCAACTCATACCCGGGCTCTAAAGAGGATACGGCCAATCATAGTCATAATCACAAGGAGGAGGATGGTTGAGTAAAATCCAAAGAGCTATTTTAATCATATCTCCCTGAGACACTGAGTACCAGTGTGTGACATTGGGCAAGCCACTCACCCGCAAGTCTGCATTTTCTCACTGGAAAACAGGATGGCTCGACTACATACTTCATAGGATTGATGTAAGGATTAAACATAGGGATGTGCAAAGCACTCAGCAATATGCCTGGCACATGGTAATCCATGATTCTTTATTTTACGATATTGATGTTATTAATACTTAGTCATTCAAACTAAGTACAGTCACAGAGCAGGAAACATGACCCAGACTGAGCATGAAACATGACCTTTCTTGATTTGTAGCCTGGTGACAAAGTGCAGCACAAGTGGCCCCTCTTTGGGGTTTCCAGCAGACAGATCTTGTTTTGACCCAGCCAGCATCCCCTTTTCTCATTACAGAACCTCTCTTTCCTGTGGGAAACGCACCCTGGACAAGAGCAGCACATCCACCATCAGCCACCGGGCAGGCAGACAACCGGGTCTGGCGATCAGAGCTTCCCATACCCCTGGCCATAGTGATGAGCTCTGGGATGCACAGGCAGCCCCAGCACAGCCCACCCAAATCCCTCATGAGAGCTGCTGTGTGGAATCTGTGGGAGAGAGAAGGTCTTTCTTTCTCTGGGACTGGCGGCTGAAATAACGACATGGGCTTGGAGCAGCTCTGAGAGCAAAGCTTTGTGAGACAGGAGGAGAGGCGAGGTCAAACACAGACAGCCAAGAGAAGAAAGGCTCGGGCTGACAGGCCTCAGGTCCAACTGCACAAGACCTGGCTCCATGCTTTGCACTTTCCAGTTAGGTGAGTCAACAACATCCCTATTGTGCTGAAAGCACTTAAGTTGGTTTCTGTCTCTTGCATCCAAGAG
This sequence comes from Galeopterus variegatus, assembly GCF_000696425.1. NCBI lineage: Eukaryota > Metazoa > Chordata > Mammalia > Dermoptera > Cynocephalidae > Galeopterus > Galeopterus variegatus. Next base: position 89,258 of record NW_007733773.1, read on the forward strand.
TCCTACTAATTCAGATTGCTGCTGGCATATCTGGAGCTCAGAACGGACCCGGCAGCCTAAGCACCAAGGTAGACCTACGTCCATCTGGAACTGAGAAGGCACATGAAGATGGAGGACAGAGGAGGACGCTGCGTGCCAGCTGCATTTTAGCAGACTCCATTGCACACGACACCAGAGCAAACCAGAGGGGAAGAGGAGGAACTGGCAGAGCCAGGTGTCATTTGAAAGGACTACCTGCCAGGAACAAAACTGAAAGTATATTGGGGTTTTTTTATTTGGGTTTTTCCTATAAAATTCATCTTACTTTACTCTTTCTTATTTTCTTTCCACATTAGAAGAAGTCTTGGGCTGGGATTTGGTGTTAACTTCAAAAAAGAGAGGGAAATCATCTTTCCTCCTTCTACCCCAACTCCCATGTAAAGGCTGGCACCCTGTTTCCAACAACTGAGGCTTTGTTACCCTTGAGGAAGGGGAAACCAGTTTCATGTTGCTGAGATTTGGAGCTGTGTCTATATTATTATTGCTCCTCTGAACCTCATCAGGATCTACGTGATAGGAAAGAGGGATTTTGCAGGCTGGAAGAATAAGGAGGAGCCCAATAAAGAGATTCTCTGTCAAAATCCAAAGGCTCTGCCCTTGTTTGATAGTAAGTGTCTTCCCCAAGAAGTCAAAGGGACACTATCTAAGTGCCTTACAGCCAGGCTAAGCCCAAGCCCTGACTCTGGCCACTTAGGCCAAGGACACTTACTGGGTTGCTGTCCATGGGCGGAAGGGAGCACCACTTAGCCTGCATCCAGGAGCTCACCAACTACCCAAGCCTATTGTGAGACGCAGACCAGCTCTGCCCGTGCCTCAAGTCTTCAGAGGCTAGTAATTTGACCACCGTGAAGATACTTCCCACAATACTTCAGTCCAAGGACACCACTGGACACTTCTTAGAGGGGAGGATGTTATAGAAAGGAGCTCATGTGCCGGTATTTTCAAGCCATGCAGAATACCCAGAGCAGCAAGACTAAAGTGAACTAATAATCATCGGATAATTATTAGTAAGGTGTGGAGAAACTCTCACAGAATACCAGAGGACGATCAGGAACCCACAGGCAGTCTGTGCATTTACTGCAATTTCTCATTACCTAAACCAGTAGGTTCAATTTTATAATTGAAAAC
>NW_007733773.1:90528-91119 GCF_000696425.1 Galeopterus variegatus
GCATGTGACTTGATAAATACCAGTCAATGTTTACATTATGATGAAATTAGATAGAAATTTTTCTATTTTCCTGCAGTCCAGTGGATCATTTCCCAGAGCCCCACCCACACTGGAGATCCCATCATAGGGATCACTGGCCTGGACTCTGGCTGTTTCTGTGTCGCCTCCCAGCATCTCTCCCTTGTCACCTGCCCCGCAGCTCTGATCACCAAATCCTCTGTTACATATAAGATAACGTCCAGATTCCCTAGCATGGCACAGAAACTTATGCACCAGATTGCTGTGCCCCTCCAGCTTTATCCCTTTCTTTCTCTCCTGTAAAAAACCCACAACCAGCACCAGAAATTGCTTCTCCAACAGACCAGACTTTCAGGGCTTTGTAATTGCTCTTTTCTTGCCAGGAATATCTTCTTTTCACTTTGCCTTCCTGAAAATCTTCAATTCATCTTTTCATCTCCAAGTCACATCCTACCCACTCTGTAACCCATGGAATCTCTTCCAACTCAGAATACAATGACTGTTACATTCTCTCTCTCTCTCTCTCTTTTTTTTTTTTTTTTACTGGTTAATTATTTGAACACTCACCTTCCT
>NW_007733773.1:92463-98136 GCF_000696425.1 Galeopterus variegatus
TGGGTCCTGAGAGGCTTCTAACTTCACTCACACCTGGGCCAAACCGGGCCCCCACCAAAAATACTTGGTTCTTTGGGTTGAAAGCTAGTCACAAGTACAGACATCTCTTTCTTCAAAGTAATTCTATTTTAGGGGCAGTTACTCATTTCTGCCACCACCACTAGTTTCCTGACTACCCTGCGCTCATTTAGCAAACTGATCATCACCTTCTTGACTAACGATTCTGCATACTAAGGGGTGAGGCAGTGTCTGCTAAGCCACTGAAAAAAAAACAAACAAAAAACTTGCTACACCTTTATCTCAGAGCCTCTTTAAAACTGAGCAAAGCCCTTGTATTAGTCAGCTGTAGCTGCCATAACAAAATACCACAGACTGGGTGGTTTAAACAACAGAAATTTTTTTTCTCACAGTTCTGGAGTCCAGAAGTTTGAGATCATGGTGCTGGAAAATTCCATTTCTGGTGCGGGCGCTCTTCCTGGCTTGTAGACAGCCACCTTCTTGCCTGTCCTCTCTCATGGCCTCTTCTCTGTGCAAATGGAGAGCAACCTCTGGAGTCTCTTCCTGTTCTTATAAGAACATCAGCCCTATCAGATTAGGGCCCTACCCTTATGACCTCATTTAACCTTAATTACTTTCCTGAAAGCTCTATCTCCAAATATAGTCCTATTGGGGTTAGGATTTCAACACATGAATTTGAGGGGGACATGATTCAGTCCATAACAGCCCTCAATATCTGTATCAAATTCTGCCTGTACTGAGAGCAGCTGGCAGCTTATCAGGCTGAAAAAAAAGAGAAATTAGTCTTTAAGAAGCCACCAATCCTCACCTCACATGTGTAAGACTTCCCTGACCTCCCTCAACAGGCAGCCCACAAAGAATTAGATACTCCATCTTCTATATGGCCATAGCACTTGCTTCATAGATCATGTTATGGGCTGAATTGTGTCCCCCAAATAACTCATGTGTTGAAGTCCTAAACCCAGTACCTCAGAATGTGACCATATTTGGAAACTGGGCCTTTACCAAGATGATTAAATTAAAATGAGGTCAGTAGGGTGAACCCTAATAAAATATGACTGGTGACCCTATTAGAAGAGGAGGAAATTTGGACTCAGATACACACAGAGGGAAGACCATGTGAAGACATAGGGATAAGATAGCCATCTACAAACCAAAGAAAGAGGACTCAGAAGAAACCAGTCCTGCCAACACCCTGATCTCAGATTTCAAGCCTCTAGAACTGTGAGAAAAAAAAAAAATTCTGTTGTTTAATCCACCCAGTCTGTGGCTACTGCAGCCCTAGCAAACTGATGTAGTTAAATTTTCTCTATTAGGGAGTAAACTCCTTAATAACTGGGTCTTATCCATCTTTGTAATATCTAGGGCCTTGCACAGTGCCTTGCCTATTCTAAGTTCTCCTAAGTGTTTATTGATAAAAGTAGGAAAGGATGGGAGGAGGGCAGGGAAGAAGGGATGATGGGGCCTTGGACCCTGGCAATTGCCACCTCATAGCCTTTATTCTGAGGTTTTTAAGCTGTATCGTAATCCTACAGAAAGGAATCACTTGGCCATTTATAATATTTTTCCTCTTCTGGCTTCTAGCTATGCTTACATAAATCACGGGTGAGTCAGAACATGCCCAGGTCTTGCTGTGGACACAGAGCTATGGTAAAAAGCACACGGGGACAGCTACAGAGGGGTGCAGCAGCACTGTCTGACAGAAATGCAATGCGAGCCACATAAACAGCTGAACATTTTCTAGTAGCCACATTAAAACATTTTAAAAGAAACCTGTGAAATTCACTTTAATAATACATTTTTATTTAACCCCACATACCCAAAATATAATCAGTTTAACTTGTAATCAATTTTTTAAAAATATTAATGATACCTTACATTCTTTCTTTCGTACTATCTTCAAAATCCAGTGTGTGTTTTGCATCTATAGCAAATTCTGTACTGTAATTCCAACATGCCACATTTCAAGTACTCACTATTTCCACGTGGCTAGTGGCTAATGGATTGGACAGCACTAGAAAGTCAGTGGTTAACGACACAGACTCAGATGGACATGTGTTTGGATCTTGATCAATCACTGACTAATTTAATCTCTCTGTACCTCAGTTTCTGCATCTCTAAAGTGGAGCTAATACTGCCACCTCTTAGAGATAATGGGAAGATCTGATGAAATAATTCACATAAAGCCTTCAACATGGTCTCTGACACCACGGCATCATGACCACCATGTACTGGGCTCTGTGCTATGGAATTTTACATGGTTAAGATTCAATAAATGGTACTGGTTATTATTCTTAATGATTAGTGCCAAAGTGACAAGAGCTGAAGTAATTTCTCCATCAAATGTCAGATGAATAATCTCCCTCTAGCTTGGTTTTTCAACCTATAAAATGGGAATAATAAATAAATCTGCCACTAAAAATAAAACAACCTTCCTGTTTAAGTAGCATGATACCCCAAAATATTCATGTCAGTTTGGGACTCGTTAGCTTACAACACTAGCCCACAGCAATAAAGACAAAAGTTAAAACCTTCTTTACTTTGCATGTACTTTCTGATTAGTTCACTTCAGTACTCCCCTAGGCAGAGAATCGGTCTGGGCATTCAAATCCCCAAGCTGATCTGAGTCCTATGTGCTTATTTTTTTGCAGAGAGAGAGCTTCTCCAAATCCATTCAGCCACTGTTTCTGAATTATGAGTGCATAAAAAAAGCCATTTTTTTTGGTGAGGTCTCATAATTCATTCTCACATAACACAGATGATAAATGCAAGCAGGTGCTCCTTGTTAAAATATGTGTAATAGATATATTACTGTATCTACTGTATATTTTCATTCTGGCATGCAATGAGCTTTCCTTCACCTTATGATAATAAATGGCATAACCTCAGCCATATCGTAACATTAAATAACAGGATACAAATAAATCATTGTAGTGATATTTTGTGCTTTGTAACTACTTTCAATTTTGGATCTCAAAGCCCCCCCCCCAAATATAAATTAATTAGCTCTTGCATTACATGAGATTAGTTTTAATATATTTCTAGAAATTAGAACACAGTAATACCAGGAAATTGGTCATATACGCTCATTTCTTGAAGGGATCGAAGAATCAAAACCAGTGGTTCTTGACAGGAGGTGATCTAGCTCCCCAGGGGACGTTTGGCAATGTCTGGAGATATTCTTGACTGTCACAACAGAGCAGGAAGGGAGATGCTACTGGCATCTAGTGGGTAGAGACCAGAGATGCTGCTAAACATTCTACAGTGCTCAGGACCCCCCCTCACAGGAATTATCTGGTACAAAATATCAATAGTTGCAAGGCTGAGAAACTAATCTAGAGAAATGTGTTTTTCTGACAGGGAGAGTAGATTTCTTTATTCTGTTACTATGCTGAAGAAATTTCCTCAATTCTTGGGTGTGGTGGGGAAAGGTGAGGCAATTTCCCCTAAGAAGTAGCCCAACCAGATCCAAATACCAACTCATCATCTATGAAATCAAAGTCTAAAAGAAGAACTGATATATGAGATCAAGTTACTGCATAAAAATGTCTCATAATCAACCATTCAGAGAATCAAAGAGAACCCCCCCACAAAAAAAAAAAAAAAACATTGTCTTCATACAGGGAATAACTTTTTCCACATGCCCATACTGCATCATCAGAGAATCAAAGAGAACCCCCCCCCAAAAAAAAAAAAACATTGTCTTCATACAGGGAATAACTTTTTCCACATGCCCATACTGCATCCGTGACCACAGTCAGCTCTCTCAAGATGTGTGTCATTGCTTGTCTGAGGACCAGGCTTAGGAGTGAGATGTGGCTGATGCATAACAAGCTGAGCCTTTGCACAGGTTCTGCTGACTGCAGGGCAGGCATCACCTGCAGGTTACAGTGCTGACCGCTTTTTGAAAAGGAGTAAGCGGTGGTGGACACGGATGTATATGTTTGTGTGTATGTATAATTCTCTCTGGCTTCTTCCTCTGTGCCTCTTTCCATGTGAAATATCTGCTCAACATCTTGCTAGTGGATATTAAAGTCGCTATGACTTTCTTTCTCACATAGCTGCAGATCACCTCTCTCACACCTTCCGACTTTCCTACCCGATTATATGGGAAAATAGATGTTATGTTCCTGTGGTAGATCATAAATAAAATAGACAGTAGTCACAGGAGGCTTCAGATATTTGGAAAGTGGAAATCTTATCAAGTAAAAACAGAACAGCTGATTTGTTTAGCGTTCTATCCCCCAGAGGATAAGGGAAGCTGCTAAAGAAATTGCTGTTCTGCACCTAACTCTGGTCCATGTAAAGAAAGCTATCAGCAAAATAAAATTGTGCTACTTTTGAGAAAAAGGTGTCCTGTCCAGAAAAGGAACTTTGGGTATCATCAGATACATGCCCTAGAACTTTAGATTTCAGAAAGTTAAAGGAAAAAATGAGTATGATTTCATGATAAGAGATATTAAAGAAGACAATGGCTCACGAAGATTGGAAAGTTCTCAGAAATGCAGTTCTGACTTGGTAATTTGCAAATTATCCTGATGATGAAGGGAGGATAAAAAACATACAAAGGAAGCAATGTATTTCTTAGGGGAGCTGAAGTTCTAAAAGAGGAATATAAAGATGGAAGGACATATCACATGTGATTGTGTTGACTCTACAGTACCTGCAAATGAGGCTGAATGTCTACAGAGATTTCAGGAGGGAATTCATTTAAACAAGGTGACATTCCATTGTCCCTGGTCTCAGGTTTGATCAAAAAGTCTAGTCCATTGTGTGTCTGCTTAGATGCAGGTCTCAAGCCTTTGAAAAAACTGTGGCCACTCATCCATCATGGAGGTGAGTTAAAGAGTAAAAAATAGTGAAACAAACTGAAAACAGCTATTAAAGAGAGAAATTGTAGAAGTAAAGGTATGAAAGTAAGAGATTGAAAAGTGAGGGTATTAAAGTAAGAAGACCTGAATATATGAAAAGAGATACCATCTTCATGGATAGGAAGATTCAATATCAAAAAGATTTCAATTCTCCCAATGAAATAAATGTTATTCCAATTGAAATCCCAAAAGGTTTTCTTAATTACACTGAATTTAAATTATGATTTTATGTAATCTTAAATTATACTGAAATTATGATTTGCAAGCAAAAAGCCAATAGTTAAGACTATTTTGAAAACAAAGATTAGAGTGGAGGATTCATATTCTACCACATATCTTAATGTAGTAATTAGACAATGTCATATTGGCCAGAGATAAGCAAATAAATTAGTAAAACATCAAAGAGAGCCCAGATATAGACCCATATATTAAGCTTATATAAAAATAAATATAAAAACTTTAAATATGATAGAAATATCATCATAAATCAATGGGGAGAAGATTGACTATTCAATCTGAATTAGTTACTTATTTAAGGAGAAAAGGCAGTTACTTCACCTAACAAAATATTCAAAAACCAATATCAGGGTTATTAAATGTCTAAATGTTAAAAAGTTAAACTTAAATTTTTGGAGAAAATGTGGGAAAATACTTTTCAGACTTCAGGATAGAGAAGGATGATTTAAATAAGATTTCCAACACACAACCCATTAAAAAAAAAGGACTATTAAATTTGATGCATTAATTCTTTTTTTTTTTTTTTTTTTTTTTTTTTTTTTTTTTT
>NW_007733773.1:99118-104810 GCF_000696425.1 Galeopterus variegatus
GCTCCCGTGCCTCGCTCAGCCAGTGAGCGGGAACCGGTCTGTATGTGGGATCCGAACCCTCGGGCGGGAGCACCGCCATGCTTCCCAAGCGGCGCACTATCCAGTGCGCCACCGGGCCGGCCCGATGCATTAATTCAAAAGAAAAGACACTGAAACAAAACAAAAAGGCAAACCAAAGATTGGTTAATACAGTTGCAACACAAGTAACCTAAAAGTAATTAATATCAAGTGGCAACCAAAATAACATAAAAGCAATTTCTAATAATACTCAATATTAGTACTTAATAACTCCTATGTATCAGAAATGAACAAAAACCCCACCCATTTGAAGAATGGGTCAAGGTTATGAACAGCAGTGGCCTAAAAATATATAAAGGAATGAATCTCACTGTTAATCAGATAAACGCAAAGGAAAACAGCCATTTGAGGTACCATTTCAGATCCAATGAAATTGCCAAAAGTTAAAATCTGTTAACACCAAAAGCTGACAAGATGGAACACTCATATACTGAGATGGGAGTGTAAGTTGTTCAACAACTTTGGAAGGCAATTTAGAATCATCTAATTAAATTGAAGACACTCATATCTAAGACCCAAGCAATTCCACTTGTGTGTAGCCCAGGGAAACTCTCTCAAATGTTCTCAGGAAGACATGTACAATAGTGTTTATAATAGCATAAACACTAGAAACAACCTAAATGTCCATCAATGGGAGAAGCAATATAAAAAATATTTTTTCATTTATACAATGGAATACTATACAACTTTTAAACTGTAAAGAGTTAAATCAACCTGAGTGCAACTCAAAAACAATGTTGAACAACAAAAGAAAAAGTAGATACATTGAATTTCATTCAAAATTTAAAACTTTTATACTTCAAAGGACATGATCTAGAAAGTGAAAAGACAGTCCATAGAATGGGAGAAAATATTTGCAACTCATACATCTGATAAAATATTTCATCTAGAATGTACAAAGAACTGTTACAGCTTAATAATAAAAAGACAAATAACCCAATTAAAATATGGACAAAGAACTTTAATAGAAATTTCTCCAAAGATACACAGATAGGCAATAAGCACATGAAAAGATGTTCAACATTATAAACCACCAGGAAAATGCAAATCAAAACTACAATGAAATACCACTCCCATGCACTATGATGGTTCTCATCAAAAAGGCAGAAGATAGCAAATGTTGTCAAGGATGTGGAGAAATCGGAGCCCTATACACTGCTGGTAGGAATGTCAAATGGTGCTGCCACTTTGTAAAACAGTCTAGCAATTCCTCAAAATGTTAAATATAGGATTACTGTACAACCCAACAATTCCACTCCTACATATGTACCCAAGAGAAATAAAAACATGTGTTCACACAAAAACCTGCACATGAGTGATCAAAGCAGCATTATTCATAAAAGCCAAAACTAGAAGCAATCCAAACACCTATCAACTGATGAGCTGATAAACAAAATGTGGTATATCTACACAATGGACTATTGTTCAGAAGAAAAAAAGGAATGAAGTACTGATCTATGCTATAGCATGGATGAGTCCTGAAAACATTATGCTAAGTGAAAGAAGCCAGCTGCAACCACATATTGTATGATTCCCTTTATAAGAAATGCCCAGAACAGGCAAATCTATAGAGGCAGAAAGTAGATTACTGGTTGCCTAGGGATAGGGGCAAAATGGGATGTGATTGCTCATATAAACAGGGTTTCTTTTGGGTATAATGATATTGTTCTAAAATTGATTATAAATATACAGAAAACCATTGAGCAAATTGGTGAATTGTCTGGTATATGAATTATATCTCATCAAAGCTGTTATTAGAAAAAAAAAAAAAAAAGACAGTGAGGCTAAATGCAATGTGGTTTATTTCTGGGTTAGAACCTGAAACAGAAAAGAGACATTAGTGGAAAAACTAGTGAAATCTGAATAAAGTCTGGAGTTTAGTTAATAGTAATATAACAGTGTTGGTATCTTAGCTTTGACAAATGTACCTGGTAATGTAAGATGGTGATAGCAGAGAAAACTGGGTAAGAAGCATGTAAGAACTCTGTCCTATCTTTGCAAACTTCCTATCGATCTAAAATTATTCCAAAATAAAAATAGTATTTTTTAAAATGTTAAGAAAAATAATGATTTTATTCTAATAACATTGAATAACATTTGCAAACACGGGCAACTACAATATATTGTTTGGGGATACAGATGAGTGATAGGATATGAAAATGCTCATGGGCACAATAAACCAAATTCACAACAGCAGTTATCTCTGAGCAGGAAGAGAGTGGAGTGGGTAGTAGAAAACATCATAATACTTCTCTTCTTAATTAAAAAAGAAATTCTAAAGCAAACGTGACAAAATATTAAGGTAAGTTAAACCTGGTGGTGTGTAGCCAGGCATTTGTTGTATTATTCTTTTTACGTCATATGTTAAAAATATTTTCTTTTAAATAAAAAAACAGTATGAATGAGGCAACACTTGAAGACACCTTGTGCCTCAACTAGCAATGTTAATGGAGTATAAAGGCATGATATTGATTTTCACTATCATTATAAAGGCAATGCAATGATTGTGTGTGATTAGGATTTGGTTAGGTAAGATGGCACATCACTACTAAAAGTGACTATTCATTCACAAGAAGAGCACACAAATTAGTCATGGTAGACCACTTAGCTTTGTGGTTAGGACCCTCACTGACTAAAACTGTATGTGCTATGCCCTTGGGCGAGCCATCTAACTTCCTCACTTCTTGGGGATCCCTATGGTAAAATGGAGATAACCATAGTGTCGCTTTGTGGTTAGGACCCTCACTGACTAAAACTGTATGTGCTATGCCCTTGGGCAAGCCATCTAACTTCCTCACTTCTTGGGGATCCCTATGGTAAAATGGAGATAACCATAGTGTCTCTCATATTATGCTGAAGGGATTAAATGAGGTAATCATGTAGACTAGTGGTCTACCCCCCAGAGGACATTTGGCTACTTTGGGTTGCCACAGATTGGGGAAAGGGGTGCACTGGCATCTAGTGAGCAGAAGCCACGGATGCCATTGAAAATCCTACAATGCACAGGACAGCCCCCAGAAGGAAGAATTATCCAGTCCTGAGATAGGCTGAGAAACCCTAATGAACGTTTAACACAGTGCCTGGTGCCTGGACTGCACTTTGCTGTTAGCTGTCATATTATCTTCATCATTACTGTTATAATGTAACACCAAGAGAAACCTGAACACATTGGTACCTAGATGTAACTTCTTTTGCCTTTTTAATAAGCATTTAAATTGGCCCCAGCACAGTCTATACTGCAGCTGGGATGACTAGCACGCCTTTAGAATATGAGGTGTCATCTTCTCTCCTCTGCTTACAACGCTGAGTTGCTCTTCCCTTCCCCTCTGCTGTCATTTCTTATTTCCACTTTGTAGCTGCATTAATTAACCCTGAAAAGAATTTTAGGCACCCATTGATAGAAAGGACATTTGCTTTCAAAGATATAGCTGTATCATTATCAAGCCTCTGCTGCACACCATGGGAACACAGCCTTCAGAAAGAGCTGCTCTGGGCAAATGGTGGCAAATTATCTATTGTTAACCTTGGGCTGCCTTTAAAAAGAAAACATTTTTTTTAAAAAGTAAAGCAAAGACAAAACAAACAGTAGTCAGATAAGGTCTGTAACCACTTGCTGGGACAGTTCAAGAAAGATTCTCCTCTTTCAGACTCAATATTTAAGGGGCTGAGCCAATATTCAGTAGGTCGATCTACCACTACATTTAAATGGTGTGTTCTTATCAATTAGCCTCATTTTCTGTAAAGAAACACCTTTCTCTATCAAACAAAAGCAAATCTTACAAGCAAAGTTGCTACCCCCTCAAAAAAAGAGCTTTTGGGACAATAAATAAAATTGAGAAGCTTTATAATCTTAAGACAATGTTTCCATCTCTTGTTTGCCACCTTCTCCACAAATCACAGCAAAGAGAAGCCCACAGGGCTGATACCTATGAATATTGATTAAGTAATTTTCCACTGTGATAGAAAGAAGTATTAACATATTCTGGTTTTAAAGACAAGCCGTGAGATCACCTGTTACGTCAGCAATGCTTTTAATTCTGTAACAAATGACTTTCCATAGTGAGCTTTCCACATCTTTCTTTCCCTTTTTGTTTCTAGAGCTGGATATTACAAGAGGATACCTGGAGAAAGGCCAACTTGAGCCTTAAGAAGATTAGGAGAAAATGTCGTAGGTATTCATATCTCTTCCCTAGGCGAGATGTCTGACATACCTAGAAAGAGGAGCTCAGAAATTCAACTCATGAAGAAGAAAAGTAAAGAAGCCAGGGCAGGGCAGGGGTGTGTGTATCCTAATGAAGGTGAGGCCAATCCCAAGGCGGGAGATTTCTCTCTTCCACTGCAAAGTCTACATGTGTACTTTTCCCCTGCTCAGAATTGAAGGGAACCTGGTGACTACAGCATATTCTCTTGGGGCTCATAGTTAAAACCATCACCAAACAGAGCTAGTAAATCAATGTGGGGTCCCCCTGTTCCTGGGATGACAGTAGAATAAACTGTGCACAGCATGTTCATTTTTGGTACCTATATCCCTCTCTGCCTCCTCCAGGAACTTCTCTAGCCTCCTCTCTGCTGTCCCCAACGGATCCTCCTCTCTGCTGTGCTCACTTATCCCAGGAAGTCTCTGCAACCACCTCAGCCAAGGCCATTGAGCTCTGCCTCTCCCCAGCATCAGAGCGATTATACTAATTGATCGTATTGGAAGTTGGTTATATTTGACATTGCAGCTGCTTTTATACTGACCGGTATTGTTCTCTGATTCTTTCTTGTGGATGAAACTCATTTTCCCACATGTTTCCGGGTCAAGAATTATTCACCTTTTTTCTTTTCATTCCCTAAAGCACAGTGCTAGCTAAAACTCTTTTTTAAAATATTGGATAAATTGGGCCGGCCCAGTGGCGCACTGGATAGTGCGCTGCTTGGGAAGCGCGGCGGCGCTCCCGCCCGAGGGTTCGGATCCCACATACGACAAAAAAAAAAAAATATTGGATAAATTGAGTTGAATAAATTGGAGCCATGCAGCCCAGCTTTGTCCCCTATCATGCACTTACACTTGGCATGTGTAGGCATGAGTGTGCATGGATGTGCTTGGCATGTGTGGGCATGAGTGTGCATGGATGTGCTTGGCATGTGTGGGCATGAGTGTGCATGGATGTGCTTGGCATGTGTGGGCATGAGTGTGCATGGATGTGCTTGGCATGTGTGGGCATGAGTGTGCATGGATGTGCTTGGCATGTGTGGGCATGAGTGTGCATGGATGTGCTTGGCATGTGTGGGCATGAGTGTGCATGGATGTGCTTGGCATGTGTGGGCATGAGTGTGCGCACTTACACTTGGCATGTGTAGGCATGAGTGTGCATGGATGTGCTTGGCATGTGTGGGCATGAGTGTGCATGGATGTGCTTGGCATGTGTGGGCATGAGTGTGCATGGATGTGCTTTTGGGGGACAAAGAAGGAGATATGGACAATTCTCCAACCGGTGCCACAAACCCAGAAATAGTCAGATTTTGGGCCAGCCCGGTGGCACACTGCTACAGTGAGCTGCTTGGGAGCGCGGCGGCGCTCCCGCCGAGGGTTCGGATCCCACTTACAGACCGGTTCCCGCTCACTGGCTGA
>NW_007733774.1:0-390 GCF_000696425.1 Galeopterus variegatus
TTGCATTTCGGGTATCTCTTTTTGGGTGTTTGTTCATTTTGGCAGGGATTTTCTCTCGAATGTTGGACTTCCGACAGTAGATGGCACTATTTGAGCCTTGCAAATCGTTCCAGCGGGCTGTCAGTTGTTCCTTCTTTATTTATTTCTGAGATTCCACCTCTTTTAGCCAGGCCCCTCCCCACTCTGTGTGCTCAGGACAGGGCTGAGGTGTGTCTTCTATAAACCTTGACTTTCAGTTGAGTCATCAAAGTTGTGCCATGCCCCGCCATGCCCAGGAGGTGTCCTAACTCTCCGGGCTGCTGGGAGTGAACTCCTCGGTGGGGGGAGGGTCGGTCAGCCCACAGTTCCTCCTTGCCTTCCTCCCACTCGGGTCGGCTCCCTTAGAAACCC
>NW_007733774.1:758-19616 GCF_000696425.1 Galeopterus variegatus
GTCAGTCATCTCTGTCTGACGTAGCTCCCCGCTGGGACGTAGCTCCCCGCTGGGACGTGCTATTTGCTTACCTCGACACGGAGCGCCCGGGGCCCTGTGGACCAGCATATAAGTCCCCCTCTTCCCGCAGTCCTCAGACGGGGCTGGCAGCGTGGGAAGGCCCCGGCCAGCCTCGGGGGGCGGGGGCCAGGCGGGCGAGGGGTAGTCGGGCTTCGCCCCGCAAGTGGGATTTTGCTGGGGGTGACTCACGGAGAACGCAGGGTGGGCCGGTCCGGCGTGTTTCAGCGTGTTTCAGGTCGCCTCTGCACGCAGTTCCTCTGCTGGCTCTCCTCTCACTGTTTTTTTTTAATTGTACGTTTTTGTAGGATATGGTGTGTTGTTTCAATACATGCATATACTGTACAATGATTCACTTAGGGTAGATAGCATAGTTTTATACCACTTAGTACATCATTTCTCCCTCCCATTCCCCTCCCCCTGGGCTCTGGGAACCATGATTCTACTCTCTATTTCTATGAGAACCACATTCTTTACAATTTTTAAAAAAAATTTTAGATTCCATGTATGAGTGAGATCATGCAGTGTTTGCCTTTTGGTGACTGACTTCTCTCAATATGATGAATTCCAGTTCTGTCCATGTTGCTGCAAATGATAGGACTTCATTTTTTATAGCTGAATAGTATTCCATTATGTTTATATACCACAGTTATTTTTATCCATTCATCCACTGATAGGCGTTTAGGTTGATTCCATCTCTTGGCAATTGTGAATAGTGTTGGGATGAACATGACAGTGCAGTTGTCTTTGATATTTTGATTTTATTTTGGGGGGGTATATACCCAGTAGTGGGATAGCTAGGTAATAAGGTAGATCTATTTTTAATCTTCTCAGGAACATCCATACTGTTTTTCACAACAGCTGTACCATTTACATTCCCACCAACAATGTGTGAGAGTTCCTTTTTCTCTACATCTTCACCAGCATTTGTTAATTTCTGTCGAAATAGCCATTCTAACTGGAACGAGATGTTGATAATAGCCATTCTAAGTAGAGTGAGATGATATTTTATTGTAGCTTTAATTTGCATTTCCCCGATGATTAGTGATATTGAGCATCTTTTCATGCACCTGTTCGCCATTTGTATGTTTTCTGAGAAATGTCTGTTTAGGTCCTTTGCCCATTTTTTAATTGGGTTATTTGGTTTTTGCAGTTAAGTTGCTTATATATTCTTGATATTCACAGCTTGTCTAATGTGTAGTTTGCAAACACTTTCTCTCATTCTTTAGGTTGTCTCTTCACTTTGCTGATTGTGTCCCCTGCTGTGCAGAACTTTTTAGTTTGATATAGTCCCATTTGCTTATTTTTGCTTTAGTTGCCTGTGCCTTTGTAGTCTCAGTCAAAAAAGTACTGCCCACTCCCATTTCATATAACATTTCCCTGCTGATTTCTTCTAGTAGTTTCATAGTTTCAGGTCTTAAATTTAGGCCTTTAATCCATTTTGAGTTGATTTTTGTGTATGGTGAGAGATAGGGGCCTAGTTTCAATTGTCAGCATGTTGATAGCCAGTTTTCCCAGCACCATTTATTGAAGAGGCTGTCCTTTCCCCACTGTATATTTCACTGTGTCAAAAATCAGTTGACTATAATTGCGTAGGTTTGTTTCTGGGCTCACTATTCTGTTCCATTTGTCTATTTGTCTGTTTTTATGCCAGTACCATGCTGTTTTGGTCACTATAGCTTTACAATACATTTTGAAGTGATATATTGTAATACCTTCAACTTTGTTCTTTTTGTTCAAGATTGCTTTAGCTATATGGGGTCTTTTGTGGTTCCATACAAGTTTTAAAATTCTATTTCTGTTAAGAATGTTGCTGGTATTTTGATAGGGAATGCATTATATCAGTAAATTGCTTTGGGTAATATGGACATTTTGAAGACTCTTCCAACCCATGGATATAGGAAATCTTTACATTTATTTGTGTCCTCTTCAATTTTTTCACCAATGTCTTACAGATTTCTTTGTAGAGGTAATTTGCCTCCTTGGTTAAATTTACTCCTGGGTATTTCATATCTTTGGTGGCTGTTAGGTGCTTTTTAAAAAAAACTGGATGGTGATAAGGTCATCCAAACCCTTGACCTTGGTGTTATAACACTGCACCCCAACCAACTGAGCTAACTGGCAAGCCCTCTTTGGTGGCTATTGTGAATGGGATTACTTTCCTGATTTCTTCTTCAGTTATTTTGTTATTGGCATATAGGAATGCTATTGAATTTTTTTGTGTGTTGATTTTGTATCCTGCCACTTTACTGAATTCACTTATTAGTTTTAGTAATATTTTGGTGGAGTCTTTAGGGTTTTCTATCTTTATGATCATGTCATCTGCAAATAGGAATAGTCTGACCTCCTAGTTTCTAATTGGGACGCCCTTTATTACTTTCTCTTGCCTCACTGGGCTAACTCCAACTTCCAGTACTATGTTGAATGAGAGTGGGGAAACAGTACCCTTGTCTTATTCCAGATCTTAGAGGAAGAGCCTTCAATGTTTTTCATTTGGTATGATATTAGCTATGACTTTTTTGTATATGGCCTTTACTGTGTTGTGGTACATTTCTTCTATACCTAATTTGTTGATTGTTTTTATCATGAAGGGGTGGTGGATTTTTTTTATTGGCTGTGAATACTCATGACATACAAAGCTGATTGTCACCCCTTGATCCCATGATGTGGAGGCCAGATTCATACTGGCTGTATACCCATTACCACAAATTGTGATTGGGTCTCTCACCCAATTATCCCTGACCTCCCTCCCCATTCCCCTTTCCTCACTCCAATTTATATCCCTAGGCATGCTCTCTCCCTCTGCATGTCCAACACACCACTGTGGTCTTTCTTTCCTTCCTACGTTCTCTCAGCGCCCACTTATGAGTGAGGACATGTGATATTTATCCCTCTGTGCTTTGCATATTTCGCTCAACATAAGTTTCTCCAGGCTCATCCATGTTGCACCAAATGAGAGAATTTCATTCTTTTTTATGGCAGAGTGGTATTCCATGGTGTATGTGTACCACAGTTTCCTTATCCAGTCATCCATTGATGGAAATTTAGGTTGTATCCATGTCTTGGCTATTGTAAACAGAGCTGCAATGAACATGGGAGTGCAGGTATCCCTTTGACATGATGATTTCCTTTCCTCTGGGTATATACCCAGAAGTGGGATTGCTGGATCATATGGAAGATCTATCTGTAGCTGTTTGAGATACCTCCATACTGTTTTCCATAGTGGTTGTACTAATTTACAGTCCCACCAACAGTGTAGGAGTGTTCTGTTCTCCCCAGACCCTCAACAGCATTTGTTATTCACCATCTTTTTGATTACAGCTAGCCTAACTGGGGTGAGGTGGTGTCTCAATGTAGTTTTAATTTGCATTTCCCTGATGACTAGTGATGTTGAGCATTTCTTCATGTACGTGTTGGCCATTCGTATGTCTTCCTTTGAAAAATGTCTATTCAGCTCCTTTGCCCATTTTTTAATTAGGTTATTTGGTTTTTTACTATACAGTTGTTTGAGTTCTTTGCATATTATGGGTATTAATCTCTTGTTAGATGCATAGTTAGCAAAAATTTTCTCCCACTCTGTAGATTGTTGCTTCACTCTGTTTTTCGTTTTCTTTGCTGTGCGGAAGCTTTTTAGTTTAATATAGTTCCATTTGTTTATTTTGTCTTTTGCTGCTTGTGCTTTTGGGCTCCTGTTCATAAAATTCCGTGCCAAGACCTAGTTGCTGGATTGTTTCATGTATATTTTCACTTAGTAATTTTACAGGTTCGGGTCTTATACTTAAGTCTTTAATCCATTTTGAATTAATTTTAGTGTATGGTGAGAGATGCATATCTAGTTTCCTTCTTCTGCATATGGATATCCAGTTTTCCCTGCACCACTTGTTGAAGAGGCAGTCTTTTCCCCAATGTAGATTTTTGTTGCCTTTGTCTAATATCAGATGGCTATAAGCCTGAGGGGTGATTTCTGGGTTCTCTATTCTATTCCACTGGTCTGAATGTTGATTTTTATAACAGTACCATGCTGTTTTGGTTACAATAGCTTTGTAGTATAATTTGAAGTCATGTAGTGTTATGCCTCCAGTTTTTTTTTTTGCTCAGGATTCCTTTGGCCATTCGTTGTCTTTTGTTGTTCCATATGAAAGGTAGGATTGTTTTTTCCATTTCTGTGAAGAATGTCATTTTTATTTTGATAGGGATTGCATAGAATGTGTAGATTGCTTTGGGTTGTATAGACATTTTCACTCTGTTAATCCTTCCAGTCCAGGAGCATGGAATATCTTTCCATCTTTTCATGTCTTTAATTTCTTTCAGAAGTGGTTTGTAGTTCTCATTGTAGAGGTCTTTCACCTCCTTGGTTAAAGTGATCCCTAGGTATTTTATTTTTTTGTATTTGATTTTTGCAGTTGTAAATGGGCTTACTTTCTTTATTTCTCTTTCTGTTAGTTCATTATTTGAGTATATTAATGTAACTTATTTTTGGACATTTATTTGGTATCCTGCAACATTACTGAAGTTATTAACCAGCTCTAAGAGTTTTTGGGTAGAGTCTTTAGGTTTTTCTCTATATAGTGTCATGTCATCTGCAAATAGAGACAGTTTGACTTCATCTTTTCCAATCTGGATTCCCTTTATTTCTTTATTTGCCTGATTGCTCTGGCTTGTACCTCCAGTACTATGTTAAATAGTAGTGGAGAGAGTGGGCATCCTTGTCTTGTTCCTGTTGTTAAGGGTAAAGCTTTCAGTTTTTCCCCATTCAGGATGATACTCGTGGTCAGCTTTTCATTAATAGGTTTTATTATGTTGCAATACTTTCCTTCTATACCTAATTTGTTGAGAGTCTTCATTATAGAGGGCTGTTGAATTTTGTCAAATGCTGTTTCTATATCTATTGAGATAGTGTTATGGTCATTGTACTTGAGTTTGTTGATGTAATGTATCACCTTTACTGACTTTAGTATGTTGAACCATCCTTACATTTCTGGGATGAATCCTACTTGATCATAGTGTATAACTTTTTAAATATGTTGCTGTATTCTGATTGCTAACATTTTGTTGAGAATTTTTGCATCTATGTTCATCAAGGATATTGGCCTGTAATTTTCTTTTTTTGTTGTGTCTTTATCTGGTTTAGATATCAGAGTTATGTTGCCTTCATAGGATGAGTTTGGGAGAATAGCTACTATTTCCATTGTTTGGATAATTTGATGAGAATTGGCAGTAACTCCTCTTTAAAAGTTTGGTAGAGTTCAGCTGTAAAGGCATCTGGACCCGAACTTTTCTTTGTTGGAAGATTGCTAATTACCGCTTCATTCTCTTTGCTTGTTATTGGTCTGTTCAAGTTTTCTATCTTTTCTTGGTTCAGTCTTGGTAGTTTGTAGGTGTTAGAAACTTATCTGTATCTTTCAGAATTTTATATTTGTTGTCACACAGTTGTTTATAATAGTCTCTAGTGATTCTTTCCATTTCTTTGGTATCAGTTATGTCTCCCTTTTTATTTCTGATTTTTGTTATTTCGGTCTTCTTGCTACTTTTTTTGTTAACTTAGCTAATGGTTTGTCTACTTTATTTATCTTCTCAAAAAAACAGCTTTTTGTTGTGTTGATCTTTTCTATTGTTTTTTGGGTCTCTATTTCATTTAGTTCTGCTCTGAGCTTAATTATCTCTTTCCATCTCTTTAAGTTTGGATTGTTGTTGTTTTTCAAGTTCTTTGAGGTATAGTATTAGGGCATTTATTTGAAGTCTTTCCATTCTTTTGATATCAGAATTTATTACAATAAATTTGCCTCTTAATACTGCTTTTGCAGTATTACACCAGTTATGATGTGTCTTTGTTTTCATTAGTTTCCAGAATTTTTTTGATTTCCTGTTTAATTTCTTCTTGGACCTATATGTCATTCAGGAGCCTATTATCTAGTTTCCATGTACTTGTATATTTTCCAGAGTTTCTCTTATTATTAATTTCAAATTTTAGTCCATTGTGGTGTGAAAAGATACTTGGAATGGTTTCATTGTTTTAAATTTTGCTGAGACTAGATTTGTGACCTAATATGTGGTCTATCCTGGAGAATATTCCTTGAGCTGATGACAAGAAAGTATATTCTTTAGTTCTTGGATGAAATGTTCTGTATATATCTGCCAGGTCCAGTTGGTCTAAGGTGTAGATTAAATCCTGTGTCTCTTTGCTGACTTGTTGCCTGGGAGATCTGTCCCATTGTGAGAGAGTGGTGTTCAGAGCACCCACTATTAATGTATTAGGGCCTATGTCTTTCAATAGGCCTAAGAGTGTTTGCTTTATATATCTGAGTGTTGCAGTATTGGGTGCATATGTATTTATAATTATTATGTCTTCTAGCTGGATAGATCTTTTTTTTTTTTTTTTTGTCCTTTTTTGAGACCGGCCGCACCGCGCTCAGCCAGTGAGCACACTGGCCATCCCTATATAGGATCCGAACCCGCGGTGGGAACTGTGCTGCACTCCCAGTGCTGCACTCTCCCGCGTGCGCCACGGGCTCAGCCCTAGATAGATCCTTTTTACATTATATAGTGGACTTCTTTGTCTCTTTTTATGTTTTTCGGTTTAAAGTCTATTTTGTCTGATATAAGATTAGCTACTCCTTCTCGTTTTGGGTTTCTCTTTGTATGGTATATCTTTTTCCATCCCTTCACTTTTAGTCTGTGTGTGTCTCTATAGGTGAGGTGGGTCTCTTGAAGAATAGCTTTTTAATCCAATCACTCAGCCTGTGTCTGACTGGGGAGTTTAGTCCTTTCACATTTAGAGTAGTTATTGACAAGTGTTGCTTAATTCCTGTGATTTAATTGCTTCTTGTTTAGATGGTTTAAATGTCTTTTGATCATTATTTCCCCTTTTATGTCTCTTCAATGTTAGTTGTAGATTTAAGTTGGGATGACTTAGAATCTTTTTCTTTCTTGCTGGCATTTTTGTTTAAGGTAGTATTTACTCTTTCTTGTGTATATGTGATAGTGGTCACCATTATTCAGATTCTAGGTGAATGACTCCCTTGAGAATTTCTTGCAGTGCAGGTTGGGTGATGGTGAGCTTTCACAACTTCTGTTTTTCTGGGAAATACACTATTTCTCCCTCATTTCTGAAGGAGAGTGTTGCTAGGTAAAGAATTCTTGCCTAACAATTTTTTTTCTTTTACTATTTTGAATATATCATTTTACTTTCTTTTGGCCTGTAGGGTTTCAGTTGTGAAGTCGGCTGTTAGTCTGATGGGGGTACCCCTATCAGTGACCTGATGCTTTTCTCTTGTTGCTTTTAGAATTCTCTTTGTCTTTGAGATTTGCAAATTTAACTATAATGTGTCTTGGGGAGGATCTTTTTGGGTTGAATCTGTTTGGGGACCTTTCAGCTTCTTGGATCTGAAGGTCTGTATCTTGCTGTTCACCTGGGAAGTTTTCTGTTACTATTTCCTTGAATAGATTTTCAATACCTTTTCATTTCTCCTGCCCTTCCGGAATACCGACAATTCAGATGTTAAAGTGCTTGAGGTTGTCTGCTATCTCTTTTAGATTTTCATCATTATTTTTAATTCTTTTTTCTTTCTTTTTATCTGCCTGAGTTATTTCGAAAAGACCATCTTCAAGATCTGAAATTCTTTCTTCTGCTTGCTCTACCCTGCTGTTCAAGCTCTCAGTTGTGTTTTGTATTTCACTGAGTGAGTCTTTCATTTCTAGAAGTTCTGCTGCACTTTTTTAAAAAAGTACTAATCTCTTTGTAGATTTCCTCCTTCATATTCTGGATATGTTTTCTTGTTTCACTGTGTTCTGTAATTGAGTCTTCCTTTATTTCTTCAAGTTTTCTTAAGATCATTGCTCAGAATTCTTTTTCAGACATTTCAAGGATTCCCTGTTCCATTGAGTCTGACATTGGAGCATTACTGTATTCTTTTGGTGGTATCATTTCTTCTTGCTTATTTGTAGTTGTACTAGTTTTTCATTGATATTTAGTCATTTGTTAGAAGGTTTGCTTCTTCAGTTAAACTGAGGTTGGCTGTGGAGTGGCCCTGGCTGCTACTGTTGTGATGAATTGTCTTTGACAGTAGGTGTGGTGGTAGTTATGGTTTATGTTAAGCCACCTTGGGTCCTGTTCCAGAATCTGTGGTTGTAGAATATGCCCCCAGCTGGCTCACCTCAGTGGGTCAGGCGGTCAGAGCTGGCACTCCCCTCCAGGACTGGCCCAAAGGCGGGGGGTTGCCAGTGCCATGTGGGTCTGGTGGGATCACATCTTAGTGGCTCAGGTGGCAGTGGGGCAGGGCTGGTGCTCCCCTTCAGGTCCAAGGAATGGGGAGGGGTCGCCAGTGCCATGCAGGTCTGCTGGACTCACTTCTTGGTGGCACAGGCAGCAGTTGGAGGCCTGGTGCTCCCCTCTAGGTCCAAGGAGTGGGGAGAGGTCACCAGTGCCACGTGGGTCTGCTGGGCTCAGGTGTTGGATTTTATCCAACTCTTATTCTGCATCTATTGAAATAATCATATGGTGTTTTTCCTTCATTCTGTTTATGTGATGTGTCACATATATTGATTTGCATATACTGAACCATCTTTTCAGCCCTGGGATGAATCCCAGCAGGTGAAGGTGAATGATCTTTTCAATGTGATGTTGTATTCAGTTTGCTAGTATTTTTTTCAGGATTTTTCCATCTGTGTTTATTAGGGATATTGGTCTGCAGTTTTTCTTTTTTGTTGTATCTTTTTCCAGTTTTGGTATGAGGGTAATGCTGGCCACACAGAATGAGTTTGGAAGTATCTCCTCTTCTTCAGTATTTTAGAAGAGTTTGAGAAGAATTGGTATTCTTTAAATGTTTGATAGAGAATTCAGCAGTGAAGGCTTCTGGTCCTGGGGTTTTCTTTGTTGGAAGACGTTTTATTACTGCCTCAATCTCATTACTCATTGATCTGTTTAGGTTTTTGAATTCTTCATTCAACCTTGGTAAGCTGTATGCGTCTAGGAAATTATCCATTTCTCCTGGGTTTTCCAGTTTGTTTGCATATAGTTGTTCTTAATAGTCTCTTATGATCCTTTGTACTTCTGTGGTATCAATTGTGATGTCTTCTTTTCCATTTCTGTTTTTATTTATTTGAGTCTTCTCTTTTTTTTCCTTCATCAGTCTAGCTAAAGGTGTATCAGTTTTGGTTATCTTTTTGAAGAACCTACTCTTTGTTTTGACAATCTTTTGTATTGTGTTTTTAATCTTTAATTAATTTATTTATACTCTGATTTTTGTTATTTCTCTCCTTCTACTGATTTTTGGTTTGGTTTGTTCTTGTTTTCCTAGTTCCTTGAGTTGTAACATTAAGTTGTTCATTTGAAATCTTTCTTCTTTTGTGATGAGGCATTTATTGCTATAAACTTCCCTCTTAGAACTGCTTTTGCTGTATCCCATAGGTTTTGGTATGTTGTGTTTTCATTTTCATCTGTCTCCAGGAATTTTTCAATTTCCTTTTAGATTTCATCTTTTACCCATTCATTGTTTAGGAGCTTGTTGTTCAATTTCCATATACTTATACAGTTTTCAATGTTCTTTGGTTGTTGATTGCTAGTTTTATTAAATTGTGGTCAAACAAGATAGTTGATACAATTTCAATTTTTAAAAAATGTTTTTCTTCAAAAGATTAAAGTTTTATTACTTTATTTTTATTGAAACTTCAATTTTTAAAAAATTTGTCAAGACTTGTTTGTAACATAACATATGGTCTATTCTAGAGAATGTTCCATGTGATGCTGAGAAGATTGTGCATTCTGCAGCTATTGTAGGTAATGTTCTATAAATGTCCATCAGGTCCTATCAGCCTACAGTAGAGATTAATTCTTATCTTTCTTGATTAATTTTCTGTCTGGTTGATCTGTCCTATGCCAAAAGTGGGGTACAAAGTCCTCAACTATTATTGTGTTGGAATCTATCTCTCATTAGGTCTAACAGTAATTGCTTTATGTATCTAGGTACTCCAGTGTTGGGGGAGTATGTATTTAGAATTGTTATATCCCATCATTGAAATGATCACTTTATAATTATATAAGGACTTTCCTTGGCTTGAAGTCTATTTTATCTGATATAAGGATAGCTACTCTTGCTCTTTTTTGGTTTCCATTTGCATGAAATATCTTTTTCCATCCCTTCACTTTTGGTTGATGTGTATCTTTATAGATGAAATGAATTTCATGTAGGCAGCATATTGTTGGTTCTTGTTTTATAATCCATTCAGCCACTCTGTATCCTTTAATTGGGGAATGTAATCTATTTACATTTAGAGACATTTTATATATATAGGAACTTTTTACTGACATTTTGCTACTTTTTTCAAGTTGTTTTGTAGATCTTTCCCCCCCTTTTTCCATCTTACTGTTTTCCTTTGTGTTTGAATGTTTTTCTCTAGCAGTATGTTTTGATTTTATGCAATTTATTTTTAGTATGTCTCTTGTAAGTTTCTGTGTAATGGTTACCAGGAGGCTTACAAAGTACATGTTATAGTTATAACAGATTATTTTAGACTAATAACAACTTAACTTTAATCCCAAAGAAAAGAGAAAAAAAGCCATCTCTGTGTCATACCCTTTCCTCACTTTCTGAGACTTTGTTGTTTCAAGTTACATCTTCTAATATTGCTTATCTTTTATGTGGTTGTTGTATTTGTTATTGCCTTGTTAGGTTTGTTCTTTAGTCTTCATACTGAAGATATAAGTGGTTTATTCACCACCTTTCCAACATTGGGGTATTCTGAGGTTGTCTGTGTACTTGTTTTATTTGTCAATTATGTTCCTTCAAATGTCTTCTTGCTACTCTTTAGCTTTATCTTCTTTCAGATTGACGAACTCCCTTTAGCATTTCTTGTAAGGCAAGTCTAGTGTTGATAGATTCCCTCAGCTTTTCTTTGCCTGGGAAAGACTTATTTTTTTCTTCATATTTGAAGGTTAGTTTAGCTGGATACAGAATTCTTGGCTGACAATATTTTTCCTTCAGCTCTTTGAATATATTATCCCATTCTCTTCTTGCCTGTGGAGTCTCTACTGAGAAATCTGAGAGATGTATTGGGGCTTTGTTGAATGTCATGTGTTCCTTTTCTCTTGCTCCTTTCAGTATTCTTTCTTGGTCTTTGTTTTTTAATATTTTGCTTATGATGTTCCTTGGGATGTTCCTCTTTGGATTGAATTTGTTTGGTGAACTCTGAGTTTTCTGTACCGAGATGCTGTCATTTTTCTCCATCCTTAGGAAATTTTCAGTCATTGTTTCCTTGAATATGCTTTCTCGGTTCCTTTGTTTTTGTTTTTGTTTTACTTCCTTTGGGTATACCAGTTATGAAGAGGTTATTTCACTTGAGGGATTCCCATATATACTGCATTTTTCTTTCATTTTTGAAAAGATCTTTTTTCTTTTTGCTCCTCTCATTGGATAGTTTAGTGTGTTCTTTGAGCTCACTGATATTTTTCTTTATTAGAGTCTGCTGTAGGAACTTTGTGTCAAGTTTTTCAATTCAGATAACGTACTAAAGAATACATTTCTAGAATTTCTATTTTTTTTTTTAAACTGATTCTGTTTCTTTGTCAAGTTTCAGATTTTGCTTCCAAATTGTTTTCCATATATCATTTAATTCTCTGTCAGACATTTCATAAATCCACTGTTCTTCTGAGTTTGTTGTTGCTTTTTTTGTGTTACCTTTAGTGGTATCATATTTCCCTGTTCTTTTTCAGTCTTTGTGTCTTTATGTTGATGCCTGGGCATTGAGGAGACTTCTACCTCTTACAAGTTTTATAGGTGTTCTTTGGTGGTGTTACACATTTACTGGTTAATATCAGAGCTTTGTCTTTTGTCTATTTTTTTTCCCTCCATTCTTTGGTGGATTATCTGCTACCATCACCATTTAAACTCTGCACTGGAACTAATTTGCTGTCCTTTTGTTAATTTCTGAATTGGGGGAAATTTCCTGTAGGGACTGGAATTTGAACTCTGTTCTTGAGCTAAATTGCTACTTTTCTGCTGTTTCTGAAACCAGGGAAAGATTTTTGTGTGTATCAGATTTTAATTGTTGACCTTTTCATAACTTCTATGTCTTGTGGGGTCACCATTGTCACAAGTGGGCTGTGTGGAAATTTCTGCCTGGGGCTGAGTCTTTCCCACAAATTGTGCCCCCTGGAGTTCTGTCACCCTGACCAGTCTCCACTGTGTGGTGTCCATGCCAATTGGAAGGCATATCAGCTACCTATGCTGTGCTCCAATGCTCCCCTGCTGGGTCAGACTCCCCTGAGGCACTCCAAACATTTCCTGTGGGGCAGGACCTTCCTGTGTCCCAAGTAAAGACTCACCATCCTCTGGGTCATTCCTTCTTTCCATTAGATGCAGCCCCTTGCTCCTATGCAGGTCCAGAGTAAGTTTGCTAGTGGCTCTGCTGACCTGGGAGGTAGGATGGTGCAATCTGAAGCATGCTTCTCCCCTGCAGATTCCATGTAGCTTTACACAAAGGGTACTGCTGCAGCTTTGTGTCTCCTGGTAGCTGCTCTGTATTCTATCAGCTGCTGCTCCTTGCCTTGTAGCATGCAGGTCCCAGAATAACTGAGACTTGGAATGGTTGGAATGCTCCCTCCTCCCTCTCACCATGGCCTTTCACACCTTCATGCACTTCGTATGTCTTTTTTCCTCTTTCTCTGAGCACCAACAATCTCAGGATGGCAGTTTTTGTGTAAGTTGATCAGTTGTGGGGGGCAGCAATGCTGAGGATTGTCTATACTGCCATTTCGATGACATCCAAACTGGTGGCTTTATGAAAATAGAGAGTCCTGAGCTTTCATGGTGAGTTCCCTCACTTTGTGATGCCCTATGCCTCTTCAGAGTACTCTGCAGAGAGTCCCCAACAGCAAGATGGCCTACACCATATGTATCCCCTCAACCTTGGATTTCCCAGGCTTCAGAACTATAAGAAATAAATTTCATTTCTCTATAAATTACCCAGTTTTAGGTATTATGTTATAAGCATCAGAAAATGGAATAAGACAGAAAATTGGTACCAAGAAGAGGGATCATCACTCATTACAAATAACTGAAAATGAGGAAGCAGCTTTGGAGCTCAATAATGATCAGAGGCTAGAAAAATTTAGAAAAGCAGGCCAGAAAAAGCCTACATTCTGGTGAGGCCTTAGAGGACAAAGTGACTAGGGATAGTTTGGAATTTCTTAAAGATTTATTAAGTGATCATGACCAGAATGATGATAGAAATACAGACAGTAATGGCCATTCTGATGAAAATGAGGAACAAGGTGTTGGAACCTGGAGTAAGAGCCATCCTTATTATACATTTGCAAAGAACTTGGCTGCATTGTGTCCATGTTCTAGGGCTTTGTGGGCAGCCAGACTTAAGAGCAATAAAATAACATATCTGGCAGTCATAATTTCTTGTTTTAAAATGCTTTATTTTTATAGCAGCTTTAAATTTACAAAAATGTTGAATAGAAAGTGCAAACAGTTAACATACCCTGGTACACACACAATTTCTCTTATTATTAACATCTTACATTACTGTGGTACATTTGTTGTATTTATGAACAAATATTGATTCATTATTATTAATTGAAGTTTGCCTTAGGTTTCCCTCTTTGTGTCATACAGTTCTATGGGTTTTGCCAAATGCACAGTGTCATGTATTCCCCATTATGGTATCATACAAAATAGTTTCAGTGCCCTAAAAATCCTATGTGATCCACCTATTCATCCCTCCCTCCTTCCTGAAATCCTGGCAACCACTAATCTTTTTTTTATCACCTCAAACATTTATTATTTCTTTGTGTTGAGAACATTCGAACTCCTCTACTTTAGGTATTTAAAGATGTACAATAAATTATTGTTAATTATAGTCACCTAATAGTAATATACAACACTAGGACTTATTCTTCCTATCTAGCTGTAAGTTTGTATTTGTTAACCACCCTCTCCCTATCCCCTTCTCCTCCCTAATTTTCCTAGTCTTTAGTAACCACAATTCTACTCTATATTTCTATAAGCTCAACTTTTTAGACTCTTACATATGAATGCAAACATGCAATATTTATCTTCCCATGCCTGAATGATTTCACTTAACATATTGTCTTCCAGGTTAATCCATGTTGCAACAAATAACAGGATTTCATTCTTTTTTATGGCTGAGTAGTAGTTCATTGTATATATATATATCATGTTTTCTTTATCTGTTCACCAGTTGGTGAACACTTAGAGTGATTGGCTATTAATAGTGCTTGTAATAAAGATAGAAATGCAGATAGCTCTTCGGCATACTGATTTTCTTTCCATCCCAGTAGTTGGATTGCTTGATCATATGGTAGTTCTATTTTTAAGTTTTGAGGAATCTCCATTTTGTTTTTCATAACAATTTTTCTAATTTATATCCCCAAGAAGAGCATATAAGTGTTCTCTTTTCTCTGCATCCTCTCTAGCATTTGTTATTTTCTGCCTTTTTGATAATAGCTATTCTAAGTGAAATGAGATAATATCTCATTGTGGTTTTGATTTGCATTTCCTTGATAATTATTTACATTGAACATTTTTTTCAATTAGTGATGTTGGTCATTTTTATGTCTTGAGAATGTCTATTCAGCTCATTCGTCCATTTTTAATTGAATTATTTGGTTTTTTTGTTTGCTTCTTTGTTTACAAATATTTTCTCCCATTGTCAGAAGAAATTTCTAAGCAAAATATAGAGGGATCTGCATGATTACTGTTGACTGCGTTCAGTGAAATGCTAGAGAAAAGGGAGGCAGAGTGAAAAACTTGGAAAATTTGCAGGCTGGCCTGGTGGTAGAGAATGAAAGAGTATTTTCAGGAGAGCAATGTAAGGGTGTGGCCAAAAGACCCTTTGCTTAAAAGATTAGCACTGATAAAAGGGAGGCAGGTGCTGTGCATCAGAAAAATGGGATAATGGCCCCAAAGGCATTGCAAAGATCTTCAGCACAACTGTTCCCATCACAGGCCCAGAGGCTTAGGACAAAATGGTTTTAGGTGACAGACCCGGGGCAGTGCTGAACTGCACTGCCTCAGGACACTGATCCCTACATCCCAGCAGCTCTGGCTGGAGCAGCTGTTGCTCAAGCAATCCCAGGTGCTGCTCATGCTGCTACTCCAGAGGGTGCAAGTCCTGGGAGTGTACATGTGATGTTAATTCTACAGGCCCATAGAGTGCAAAAGATATGGAGGCGTGACTTCCTCCACTGTGATTTCAAAAAGTGAATGCAAAGACCTGTGATTCTAGACAGAGACTTCTTGTGGAAGTAGAGATATCACAGACAGCCTCCACTACAGCAATGTGGAGTGAAATTGTGGAATTGGAGCTGGCACAGAGTGTCCCTACCAGGGCCATTCCTAGTGGAGCTGTGGGAGTGGGACTGCCACTGAGATCCCAGAACTGTTGAGCTGCCAGAATGCAATACCAACCTGGGAGAGCTGGGTGGACTGACCCCAGAAAAGCCATAGGGGAGGGGCTGCTCAAGGCCCTGGGGACCAAACCCTTCACCAGTGTGCAAAGGATGCTGGATGTGGAGTCAAGAAGATTATTTTCATGCTTTAAAATTTAATGTTTATCTTGCTGGGTATTGGACTTACTTGGGACAAGTTACCCCTCTTTTCTTGTTTATTTCTCGCTTTAGGAGTAGAAATTTCTATCTTACTCCTGTACCACCACTGTATCTTGAAAACTGATAACTTGTTTTGATTTTCCAGATGGGACTTTGGACTTTTGAGTTGGTGCTGAAATGAGTTAAGACTGGGGCAATAAGGATGGAATGAATATATATTTGACCCTTGAACAATGAAAGGGTTGGGGCATCAACCTCCCATACAGTCAAAAATTTATGTATAACTTTTGACTCCCTAATAACTTAACTACTAATAGCCTACTGTTGACTGTAAGACCAATAACACAGTCAATTAATACATATGTCATACATTATATGTATCATCTACTCTTCTTAAAGTAAAGCAATCTATAGAAAAGGATATATTATTAAGAAAATCATATGGAAGAGTAAACCATGAAAGATCATGTTTGTCATTACTGGGTGATTCATGGATTAATGGGTTATGGAAATGGGACTGGTGGCTTTATGAGAAGAAGAGAGACCTGAGCTAGCACACTGAACCCCTTACCATGTGAGGCCCTGCACTACCTCAGGACTCTGCATAGTCTCCACTAGCAAGACAGCCCACACCAGATGCTACCTCTCACTCTTGCAGAACTGTAAGAAATCAATTTTTTTCTTTATAAATTACCTAGTTTCCAGTACTCTGTTTTAAGCAACAGAAAACAGACTAAGACAATACTAAAAGACAAAAATACAGTTTGAAGAGACAGAGGAAGCATCAGAACTAGACTCAGTATGGCAGAGATATTAGAATTATCAGATTGGGAATTTTTTAAAAATATGATTAATAAACTAAGGGTACTCATAACATGTAAGAACAGATGGGTAATGTACACACAGAGATGGAAACTCTAAGAATGAATGAAATGAAATGCTAGAAATCAAACATAATGTAATAGAAATGAGGAATGGCTTTAATGGGCTCACACTAAACATGTCCAGAAAAAAATCAGTGTGTTTGAAGAAATGTCAATAGAACCCTTTAAAACTGAAATACAAATAGAAAAAGAATGAAAAGACATAAAAGATTGTCCAAAAACTGTGGGACAAGTACAAAAGATGTAACATACATTTATGTAATGTAGCATATGGAAATTCTAGAAGGAGAAAAAAGAGAGGGAAAAAAAGAAAAAAAAAAATAGAAGCAATAATGACTGGGAATGTCTCAAAATTAATAGTAGACACCAAATCACAGATCCAGACACCTCAGAGAACAGCAAGAAGAATAAATACCAAAAAGTCAACACCTAGGCATATTATATTCAAGCTGAAGATAATCAAAGGCAAAGAAATAATCTTGAAAGGAGCCAGAGGAAAAAAATCTGGCCTTTGGAGTAGCAAGGATTATAATTACATCAGACTTCTCTTCAGAGCCATGCCAGTAGGAAAAGAGTGGAGCAAAATACTTAAAGTATTGAAACAAGAAAAGCACCAATCTAGAATTCTGTGTCCAGTGAAATTATCCTTCAAAAGTCAGGGAGAGAAAAGCTTAAAGTAAGATAGTGGACTAAGAAGATCCAAGCCCTCATTCCTTTATAGAAACACTAACAAAACACTAGAGACTGGATAAAATAACTTTATTATAAATATTCTGGAAATCAAAGATCTATAGTAACTAAGGAAATATTCAAATCATGGAAAGACCATGTTCAAAAAGCTAGGAAATTTTATGGCACTTTTACTTGCCCTTGATCCACACCCTCCCTGATATGATGTGGTTTGGGAAAAGTGGTGGCCCAGTTCCCAGTTCCCCCTCAAATTGGGGAGAGCATTGCAGATGTAATTTGCAACGTTCTAACCTGTCTGGGGTAGTCCGAGGGATTGGTGTTTGTGTTGCCTAACATAAAGCTCAGATGAGCAAAAGTTATACAGCTCATATCTCAGGCTAAGAAGTCATGAGAAGCAGTGAATACAGCTCATGAAAGCCAAATAGGGACTGCAGACCCACAGACAACAGGGCCAAGAGATTACTAACAGAGGTATACATTATCAAAAGTAAGGCCCCAAGAAGAAGGAGCAGTGAGTTTCTTAGGGAAATTAACACGTTTATTTTATGTATTTATTTATATATTTTTTGGCAACTGGCAGATAACAGGAATCAAACCTTAGGCCTTGGTGTTATCAACATTACTCTCTAACCAACTGAGCTAACCAGCCAGCCCAGAAATTTAGACATTTCAAAGCAACCACATATATGGGGGGGATAAAAAAATGAACACACAGAGGGCCAGAGAATATGCATGCTGAGAAAAGGCCTGAAAAGACTGTAAGTCTACCTGCTGGGCTAATCCCAAGGCTAAGAATACACCCTGCTAATTAGTGAAAATCTACTCCTGCAAGAACCTATTCTGAAAAGCCTGCAAAAAAGTGGCTGTTTTTTTGTTTAATGCCCAATTTTGAAAAAAAATATAACTAGGCAAAGAAAGAAACAGGAAAACAGCTTATTCAAAGGAACAAGATAAATCTCCAGAAATCATCCAAGAAGAGACACAGGCAGCAGATGTACCAGACAGAGCCTTTAACACAACTATCTTAAATATGTTCAAAGAACTAAAAGAAATCAGGAAAACAATATGTGAATGAAATAAGAAAATCAAGAAAGATAGAAATTATTTTTTAAAATGAACCAAATGGAAATTGTAGGCTAAAAAGTATAACTGTGTTGAAAAATTTGCCAGAGAGGTTCAACATTAGACTCTAATAGACAAAAGAAAGAATCAAAGAACTTTAAGACAGGTCATTTAGAGTTATCAAATCTGAGGAGAAAAAGCAAAGCTTAAGGGATTAATGGGACACCATGAAGCAGATAAAAATATGCATTATGGAATTTCCAGAAAGAGAAGAGAGTGAGAAAGGGCCACAGATTATTTGAAGAAATAATTCCCCAACTCTCCTAAATTTGAGGAAAGAAATTATTATATAAATATGAGGCTCAACAAATTCCACTTAGGATATAGTCAAAGAGATTCACACAAAGACATTATAATCAATTGTTTTAAAAAACAAAGACAAAGAGAATCCTGAAAGAAGCAAGAGAAAAGTAACTCATCACATACAAGTAATGCTCAGTAAGATTATCAATGCATTTCTCAGCAGAAACCTTCAAGAACAGAAAGCAGCAGGGTTATGTATTTAAATGCAGCGGGGGGGGGGGGGGGAAAAAA
>NW_007733774.1:19805-26493 GCF_000696425.1 Galeopterus variegatus
GAGGGGAGTAACAACTGAATTCTATATCTGGCAAAACTGTCCTCTAAGATTGAGAGATAAATTAAGATATTCCAAGATAAACAGAAGCTCAGGGAATTCATTGTCACAAGACCTACCCTAAAAAAATGCTAAAGAGAATCCTTCAAGTTGAAGTGAAAGGATGCTAGAAAGGAACTCAAAGTCATACAAAAATATAAAGTTTATCTATAAAAGGCAAATATATAGACAAATTCAAAAACAAGTATTATTGTAATTTGTTTTGTAGCTCAACTTTTTATTTTCTGCAGGATTTAAAAGACAAATGCTTAAAAAATGATTACAAATCTATGTCAATGGGTACATGCTATATAAAGTTATAATTTTGTGGCATCAATAACAAAGTAGGGGAGGTAGAGCTGTAAAGGGTAGTTTTTTGGTTTTTTGTTCATTTGTTTTTTTTATGTAAACCAAAATTTAATGTAAAAAAGCAGAACTATGATAAAAACTTATTTCACCTTTTTTCCTTTATTTTTATAACAGTTTTAGTTTTACAGAGAAATCAAGCAGAAAATACAGATAGTTCCCATACTCTCCCCCATCCACATATACAGTTTATCCTTTTATTGACATGTTACATTAGTGTGATACATTTGTTGCAATTATTAATCAACATTAATATATTATTATTAATTTTATATTAGGGTTACCTCTTTTATTGTACAGTTATATGGGTTTTACCTAATACATAATGTCATGTATTAACCATTACAGTATTATACTGAATAGTTGTGCTGCCCTAAAAATCCTCTGTGTTCCACCTAATTCCTCCCTCCCTCCTTCCCTAACTCATCCCCTGAAATCCTGACAACCACTGATTTGTTTTTTTTAATTACCTCAAATATTTATCATTTATTTGTGTTGGAAACATTCAAAATTCTCTTTTCTAGCTAATTGAAAGTATACAATAAATTCTTGTTAATTATAGTCACCCTACAATGCTATAGAACACTAGATATTATTCATCTTATCTAGCTGTACTTTTGTATCTGTTAACCTACCTCTCACTATCTCCCCTACCCATACCTAAATGGTAATGTTTGTATGCAACTACAATAAAGGTGGTAAAAATTTTAAATAGATTATTATAATGAGAATGTTGTATGTAATCCCCATGTTAACCATAAAGAAAGCATCTATAGAAGAAACAAAAAAAATGAGAATGGAATCAAAATGTGTCAGTACAAAAAAATCAACTGAGCACAGAGGAAGACAGTAATGGAGGAAATGAGGAACAAAGCTGTAAGAAACAAACAAAAAACCAAATAACAAGATAGTAGTAGTAAGTCCTTCACCAAGAGTAATGACTTAAAATGTAAGTGAATTTGGGCCGGCCTGGTGGCGCACTGGAGAGTCCAGATATAGTGTCCTTTATCTTTCTTTAAATGGTTTCTGCTTTAAAGTCTATTTTATCTGATATAAGAATAGCTACTCCAGCTCATTTTTCATTTCTATTTGCTTGGTGTATCTTTTTCCATTTTTTTATTCTTCATCTATATGTGTCTTTACAGGTGAGGTGAGTCTTTTGAATGCAGCATATTGTTGGGTCCACCTTTTTAATCCAGTCAGTCAGTCTGTGTCTCTTGAATGGGGAATTTAATCCTTTTACATTACTACTTATTATTGAAATATGTTGATTTACTCC
The DNA here is from genome assembly GCF_000696425.1 of Galeopterus variegatus. Lineage (NCBI taxonomy): Eukaryota > Metazoa > Chordata > Mammalia > Dermoptera > Cynocephalidae > Galeopterus > Galeopterus variegatus. The sequence continues at coordinate 21,487 of NW_007733774.1, forward strand.
TGGCATTTTATTTATTTTTGTTTAGATGTTTTTAGTATCTTTTGTTCCTTTTTGATTTACTGTTTGTCTTTTGTTTGTTGGTTTCTTGGGATGGAAGATAAACTTTTTTTATCTTTGTTAGAATTTTTATTTTACTGGAGGGTTTTGTTCTTTCTTGAGTATTCCTGGTACTGATTTTTTTTTTCAGGTACCAAACAGTACTCCCTTGGGAATTTCTTGTAAGACTAGTTGTGTGGTAGTGAACTCCCAGAGTTTTCATTTGTCTGGTAAATATACTATTTGTCCTTCAATTTGGAAGGATAGCCTTGCTGGGTAAAGTATTCTTGGCTGGCAATTTTTGTCTTTTAGTATTTTGAATATATCATCCCATTGTCTTCTTGTTTTAGGGTTTCTGATGAAAATTCTGATGTTTGTCTCATAGGGGTTCCTTTATAGGTGACTTGACACTTCTCTCTTGCAACTTTTAAGATTCTCTCTTTGTCTTTGGTTTTGCCAATTTGACTATAACATGTCTATAAGAGGACCTTTTTTGTTTGAATATGTTTGGGGATCTTTAAGCCTCCTGAATCTGAAGATCTGTATCTCTCCCTATACCTGGGAAGTTTTCTGCTATTATTTCATTAAATATATTTTAAATGGCATTTCGTTGTTTCTTCCCCTCTGGAGGTACCCATGATTCAGATGTCAGTTATTTCTCTTAGATTTTCATCAATTTTTATATTCATTTTTCTTTCTTTTCTTTTCTTTCTTTCTTTCTTTCTTTCTTTCTTTTTTTTTTTTTCTTTTTTTTTTTTTGTCTGCCTGTGTTATTTCAAACAGGCCATCTTCAAGGTCAGAAATTCTTTCTTCTGCTTGTTCTGGCCTGCTGGTTAAGCTCTATGTTGTTTTTTATATTTTCTTGAGTGAATCCTTCAGTTCCACAAGCTTTGCTACATTCTTTTTTGGGGCATTGATTACTTTGTACATTTCCTCTTTGAGATCCTGTATACATTTTCTCATTTCATTTTTTTTTGCCTGAATCTTCTATCTCATTTAGTTTCCTTAGAATTGTTGCTTGAACTTCCTTGTCAGTCATTTGAAGTACTTCCTGTTCTATAAGATCTAGAACTTGAGAGTTGTATTCCTTTTGTGGTGTCGTACTGTCTTGGTTTTTCATATTTTTAGTATTTCTCCATTGGTATTTAGTAATTGTGGCAGAGGCTTTCATGGTCCAATTGTTCCACCCTGGTGTCTGCAGCAGTGGCAAGGACTTTTGCTGTCACTCAGCTGCCTGTTGCTGCCTTGAGGCCTAGGGGTCTTTGGTGATGGAGACTTACCTGGCCTGGATCTGCAGGGGCTACTGGTTCAGAACTGCTGCCTCAGGGCCTGGGGGGGTCATCCGTTTGGGACTCAGTGGTGGGGACTCACCTGGCCTGGATCCCATGGGGGCTGCCAGGTTGGAGCTACTGCCTTAGAGCATGGAGGTCATCGGTTCAGGATTCTCAGGGGTAGGGACATGCCTGGACTTGATCCCACAGCAGCTGCCATGTCAGAGCTGCTGCCTCAGGGCCTGAAGAATGAAATCATACCAACTATCTTTCTGATCACAATGGAATAAAATTAGAAATCAATAACAGAAGGAATACTAAAAAATCCACAAATATGTAGAAATTAAACAACATACTCAAACAACCAAGGGGCCAAAGAAGAAATTATAAATGAAATTAGAAGATAATCTGGAGACAAATTAAAATGAAAACACAGCATACGAAAACTTATAGAATGAAGCAAAAGTGATACTAGGAGGGAAATTTATAGGTGTAAATGCTTACATTACAAACAATCTCAAATTATCAACATAACTTTACACCTTGAGGAACTAGAAAAAGAAGAAAGTAAACCCAAAGCTACCAGAAGTAAGAAAATAAAAGAGAATAGAAGTTAAAAAAAAAAAAAAAGTAGAGGAAACCAATGAAACCAAGAGTTGGTTCTTCAAAAAAATCAACAATCTTTACATGTCCCTAGTTAGATTTGCTAGGGGAAAAAAAAAGAGAGAAGACTCAAGAGAAATCAGAAACAAAAGAGTGGACATTACTACTGATTTTACAGAATTAAAAATAATTACGAGAATAGTAGAAACATCTCTATTCCAAATACATAAATAATTTAGACGAAATGAACAGCTCCTAGAGATACATAACCTACCAAGACTGAATCATGAAAAAAGAAGAATTTAAATAGGCCTATAACTAGTGAGAATGTTGACTTAGTAATCAAAAACCTCCCAATGAAGAAAAGTCCAGTACCAGATGGCATCATTGGGGAATTCTGACATACTCAAAGAGGAATTAAGACCAATTTTTCTCAAGATATTCCAAAAACTTGAAGATAAGGGAATACTTATTCTGAGGCCAGTGAGACTCTGATATGAAAGCCAGACAAATACATAACAATGAAAGAGAAATACAGAGCAATATACCTTGTGAGTATTAATGCAAAAACTTCAACAAAATACTAAAAAATAGAATTCAACAGCACATTAATAGAATTATGCACCATGGCTACATGGGATTTATTCCTCGAATGCAGGAATGATTTAGAATGCAAATACATATATATATATATATATATATATGTATATATATATATATATATATATATAGTACTACATTAACTGAATGAAGTATATTATCATCTCAATTCATGAAGAAAAAGCATGTGTTAAAATTCAATACAACTTTATGATTTAAAATAAATAAAACACTCAACAAACTAGGAATAGAAGGAAACTACCTCAAAACAATAAGGGTCATAAATAGGAAGGTGACAGCTAACACTATACTCAATGATTAAAGCTTTTCCTCTAAGATCAGAAAGAATACAAGGATGCCCTCTTATGCCATTTCTATTCAACATACGACTGGAAGTCCTAACTGAAGCAATTAAGCAAGAAAAAGAAATAAAAGGATTCACATTATAAAGAAAGAAGTAAAATGATCTCTGTTTGCAGACAACATAAAGATTCCACAAAAATAGCATTAGAACTAATAAACAAACTCAGCAAAGATGCAAGATATAAAATCAGCACACACAAAAAAATCAGTCATGTTTCCATACACTAACAATAAACCATTTGAAAAGGAAATTAAAAAAAAGAAAGCAATTCCATTTAAAATAATAAAATACTTAGGAATAAATTTAACAAAGCAGGTTAAAAATTTCTGCACTGAAAACTACAAAACATTACAGAAAGAAATCAAAGAAGACACAAATGGAAAGACATTCTGCGTTCATGGATTAGAAGACGTTAAGATGGCAATACAGCTCAAAACAATCTATGTATTTGATGCAATTCCTATGAAAATCCCAGAGGCATTTTGTGCAAAAATAGAAAAATCCTTCTTAAAATTCATATGAAATTTCAAGAGTCATTAAATAGCCAAAAATATCTTCAAACAAGAAAACCAGAACTGAAGATCTCACACTTACTGATTTCAAAACTAATGAAAAAGCTACAGTAATCAAAACAGTGTAGTAATAGCATAACCACAGACAGATAGACCAATGGAACAGAAAAGACAGCCCAGAAATAAACCTTCAAATATATGGTCAAATGATTCTCATAAGTGATCCAAGATTATTCAGTGGGGAAAGAACTGTCTTTTCAACAAATGGAGCTGGGAAAACTGGATAAACACTAACAGAGTTGGATGTTGCTATGGTCTGAACATTTGTCCCCTCCAAAGCTCATGTGGGAGCTTGAACCCTGATGTGGCCATGTTAAAAGGTGAGGCTGTCAGGAGGTGATTGTATTGTGAAAGCCCTGGCCTGATGCATGGATTAATCCATGAATGGGTTAATGGATTAATGGGTTATCATGGGAGTGCACAGGTGGCTTTATAAGGAGAGCATATAAATGCACTCTTTTAAAATTTTACTTATTTTTTATTAGAACATAGTTGATTGTACATATCTATATGGTATAACATTGAATATCAGTACCTGTGTGCAATATGTAATGTTCAAATCAGGATAATTAGTATACTCCTCATTATACAATGTAATTGATTTTCATGGCACTTTACCATTCCTCCCCCACCCACTTTGTTCCCCACCCCCTTTCCCACCTTTGGTAACTTCAGTTCTGTTTTCTATTAAAAGTTCAATGTGTTATTGTGATTCTTGTATCATTCTTTTATTTATTTATGTATTTACTTTTATTACCTCCAATATATAAGTGAGAACATGTGGTATTTCTTGTTCTGGACCTGGTGTACTTCACTTAACATGATTTTCTCTAAGTTCATCCATGTTGCTGCAAATGGCAGTATTTCATTCTTTTCTATGGCAGAGTAGTATTCCATTGTATAAATATACCACATTTTCCTTATCCATTCATCCGATGATAGACATTTATATTGGTTCTCAGTCTTTTGTAAGTTTATTGTAAATAAAGCTGCAGTAAATATGGGAGTTTAGGTATCCCTTTGACATAATGATTTCCATTCCTTTTGGTATATCCCCAGCAGTGGGGTTGCTTGGTCATTCTGAAGTTGTATCTGTAGTTGTTTGAGGAACCTCCGTAATATTTTCCATAATGGCTACACCATTTTACAGACCCTGAACACTGTAGAAGGGTTCCCCTTTCTCTGCATCATCACCAGCATTTTTTACTCTGTCTTTCCGATAATAGCTAGTCTAAGTGGAGTGAGATGATATCTCAGTGTCGTTTTGATTTGCATTTCCCAGATGCTGAGTAATGTTGAGCATTTTTTATGTATCTTCATATATCTTCCTTTGAGAAATGCTTCTACAGTTCCTCCTTTGCCCATTTTTAAATCTGGTTACTTGTGGGGGTTTTTTGTTTTTTGTTTTTTGGGTTTTTTTTACTGTTAAGTTCTTTGAGTTCTTTGTATGTGCTTGATCCTTTGTCAGATGTATAGTTTGAAAAGATATTATCCCACTCTGTCATTTTTTTTTTTTTTTTTTTTTTTTAAAAAATGACCGGTAAGGGGATCTTAACCCTTG
>NW_007733774.1:28039-80762 GCF_000696425.1 Galeopterus variegatus
TTTTTTTTTTTTTTTTTTCTAAAAGATGACCGGTAAGGGGATCTTAACCCTTGACTTGGTGTTGTCAGCACCACGCTCACCCAGTGAGCAACCGGACTTGGTGTTGTCAGCACCACGCTCACCCAGTGAGCAACCGGACTTGGTGTTGTCAGCACCACGCTCACCCAGTGAGCAACCGGACTTGGTGTTGTCAGCACCACGCTCACCCAGTGAGCAACCGGACTTGGTGTTGTCAGCACCACGCTCACCCAGTGAGCAACCGGACTTGGTGTTGTCAGCACCACGCTCACCCAGTGAGCAACCGGACTTGGTGTTGTCAGCACCACGCTCACCCAGTGAGCAACCGGACTTGGTGTTGTCAGCACCACGCTCACCCAGTGAGCAACCGGACTTGGTGTTGTCAGCACCACGCTCACCCAGTGAGCAACCGGCCATCCCTATATGGGATCCGAACCCGTGGCCTTGGTGTTATCAGCACCACACTCTCCCGAGTGAGCCACGGGCCGGCCCAATATTATCCCACTCTGTAGATTGTCTTTTCACTCTGGTAATTGTTTATTTTGCTGTGCAGGTTTTAGTTTGATAAAATCCCACTTATTTTTCTTTTTGTTGCCTGTACTTATGGGGTCGTATTCATAAAGGCTTTGTCCAGTCCTACTTCCTAAAGTGTTTCCCTAATGTTTTCTTTTATGAGTTTAATAGTTTGGGGACATATATTTAATTCTTTAATTCATTTTGAGTTGATTTTGGCATATGGTGAAAGGCATGGGTCAAGTTTTATTCCTCTACCTCTGGATGCCCAACTTTCCAAGCACCATTTATAAAAGAGGCAATCTTTTCCCCACTGTATATTCTCAGTACCTTTGTTTTAGATCAGTTGGCTGTAGGAATATGGGTTGACTTCTGAATTCTCTATTCAGATCCATTGATCTGTGTGTCCATTTTTATGCCAGTACCATGCTGTTTTGGTTACTATAGCTTCATAGTATAATTTGAAGTCAGGTAGTATTATGCCTCTGGCTTTATTAATTTATTTGTTCAGGATTGCTTTGGCTATTTGGGCTCTTTTGTTGTTCCATATGAATGCGATTATCTGAATAGACACTGAAAAAGCATTTGAAAAAATTCAACATCCCTTTGTGATAGAGGCTCTCTGCAAATTAGTTTAGAAGGAAAGTATCACAATGTAGTAAAAGCCATATACAACAAACCCACAACCAGTATCATCCTGAATGGGGAAAACTTGAAAGCTTTTCCCTTAAGAATGGAAACAAGACAATGATTCTCACTCTCACCACTCCCATTTAACATAATATTGGAAGTACTAGCCAGAGCAATCAGGCAAGAGAAAGAAATTAAGGGCATCCAGGTTGGAAAAGATGAAGGCAAACTCCCTGTTTGCAGATGACATGGTCCTGTATAGAGTGAAGCCTGAAGATGACAAAAAATTCTTAAGAGTTTATAAACAATTTCAGCAAAGTTGCAGGATACAGAATCAACATGCAAAAATCAGTAGCATTTTTATATTGCAACAGTGAAATAGAAGAAAAAGAAATCAAGAACGTGAGGCCACTTACAATAGTCACCAAAAAATAGTAAATAAAATACCTAGGGATAAAGTTAACCAAGGAGGTGAAACATCTCTACAAGGAGAACTACAAATCACTGTGGGAAGAAATTAATGACAAAAAATATGGAAAGATATTCCATGCTTTTGGCTTGGAAGAATAAACATTGTGAAAATGTCCATACTACCCAAAGCAATCTACATATTCAATGCAGTCCCCATAAAAATACCAATAAGATTCTTCATAGGAACAAATTCACTCTTGTTTAAGCTCTCTCTCTATGTGATTTCCTGCACTGTCTTAGAACCCTGCAGAGAGTTTTACCAAGAAGAAGGTCCTCAACAGATGTGCCCCCTGGACCTTGGATTTTCCAGCCTCCAAAACTGTAAGAAATGAACTTAATTTCTTTATAAATTACCCAGTTTCAGGTATTCTGTTATGAGTAACAGAAAACTGACTAATAGAGATGTGGACCCTTACCTTACACCACATACAAAAATTAACTGGAAATGAAACAAAGTCCTAATCATAGAGCTAAAATGATTACATATTTATAGAAAAATATAGGTGCAAATTTTATGACATGGTACTTGGCAATGATTTCTTAGATGTCACACCAAAATTACAGCACCAAAAGAAAAAAATAGAAAAATTGGACTTCATAAACAAAGTTTTTATTTATCTATTTCTTTAATTTAACCATTACATAATGTAAACATTTTTTATAGCCCTTTACTAATTCCTCCCTCCCCTCCCCTCTTCCTACCTCTGGTGGCCTCAGTTCCCTTATGTCCTTTTGAAAGTTCAGGGAATTATTGTGATTCTTTTATCTTTCTTTCTTTGTGTCTTTTTTTTGTTTTTGCAGCTCCCACTTATGAGTGAGGACATGTGGTATTTCTCTTTCTGTGCCTGGCTTATTTCACTTAACATAATTTTCTGTACGTTCATCCATGTTGATGTGAAAGGCAGAAATTCATTCCTTTTTATGGCAGCATAGTATTCCACTGTGTATATATACAATATTTTTCTTATTTTTTTGTTCTTGTTATTTATTTATTTATTTATTTTTGTTTTAACTTCTCAATATACACTGTAGTCAATTTTCATGATGCTTTACACATTCCTCTTCACCCCTCCCTCTCTCCCCTCCCCCCTACGTCATATCTGTTCACTTGTCTTGTCTTAAAAACTTCAAGGAATTGTTGTGATTGTTGTGTCTTCTTCGCCCCACACCCTATGTTTGTGTGCTTATTTGTTTCTTTTTAGCTCCCACAAATAAGGGAGAACATATAGTATTTCTCTTTTTGTACCTGACTTGTTTAACTTAATATAATTTTCTCTAAGTCCATTCATGTTGTTGCAAATGCTAGTATTTCATTCTTCTTTATAGCAGAGAAGTAATCCATTGTGTAGATATATCACAGTTTCCTTATCCACTCATCTCATGATAGACATTTGGGCTGGTTCCAACTCTTGGCTATTGTAAGTACTGCTGGAAGAAACATTGGAGTACAGGTATCCCTTTGGCATGATGATTTCCATTCATCTGGGTATATTCCCAGCAGTGGGTCATATGATAGATTTATCAGTAATTGTTTGAGGAACCTCCATACCATTTTCCATAAAGGCTGCACCATTTTGCAGTCCCACTAACAGTGTATGAGAGATCCTTATTCTCCAGCACTTATCATTCTTAGTCTTTTGGATATTAGCCATCCTGACTGGAGTGAGATGGGGTCTCAAAGTGGTCTTGATTTGCATTTCCCGAATGCTGAGTGATGTTGAGTATTTTTTCATGTGTCTGTTGGCCATTCATATATCTTCCTTTGAGAAACGCCTATTCACCTCCATTGTCCATTTTTTAATTGGTTGGTTTGTTTTTTTGCTGTAAAGTTGTTTGATTTCCTTTTATATTCTGGATATTAATCTTTTGTCTGATGTATATTTTGCAAATATTTTTTGCCACTCCATTGGTTGTCTTTTCACTCTGTTGATTGTTTCTTTTGCTGTGCAGAAGCTTTTTAGTTTGATATAATCCCATTTGTTTATTTTTCCTTTGGTTGCCCATGCTTTTGGGGTCTGATCATGAAGTCTGTATCCACTCCTACTTCCCGATGTGTTTCCCCTATGTTTTCTTTAAGGAGCTTTATTGTTTAAGAATGCACATTTAATTCCTTAATCCATTTTGATTTGATTTTGGTGTATGGTGAGAGGTATGGGTCTAGTTTCCTTCTCCTACATATGAATATCCAGTTTTCCCAGCACCATTTGTTGAAGAGGCAGTCTCTTCTCTAGTGGGTTAGACTTGCTGCCTTCGTCAAAGATCATATGGCTGTAGGTGTGTGGGTTGATTTCTGGATTCTCTATTCTATTCCATTGATCCGTGTGTCTGTTTTTATGACAGTACCATGCTGTTTTGATTATAGCTTTGTAATATAGGTTAAAGTCAAGTAGTGTTATGCCTCCAGCTTTATTTTTTGTGCTCAGGATTGCTTTGCTAAGCATGGTGTTTTGTTGTTCCATATAAATGTCTGGATAGTTTTTTTCTATTTCAGAGAAAAATGTCATTGGAATTTTGATGGGGATTGCATTAAATCTATAGATCACTTTGGGTAATATGGACATTTTCACAATGTTAATTCTTCCAATCCAAGAGCATGTGATATCTTTCCATCTTCTTGTGTTCTCTTTAATTTCTCTCAACAGTGGTTTGTACTGCTCTTCATAGAGATTTTTCACATCCTTGGTTAACTTTATTCCTAATCATTTTATTTATGTGGCAGCTATTGTAAATGGGCTAGCTTTATTGATTTCTTTTTCTGTGTGTTCAAGGTTGGAGTATAGAAATGCTACTGATTTTTGTCTATTGATTTTGTATCCTGCACCTTTGCTGAAATCATTTATGAACTCTAGGAATTTATTTTCGGAGGCTTTATGCTGTTCAATGTACAGGATCATATCATTTGCAAACGGATGGTTTGACTTCATCTTTTCCAATCTTGATGCCCTTTATTTCCTTCTCTTCTCTGATTGTTCTGGCTAGTACTTCCAACACTATGTTAAACAGGAGTGGTGAGAGTGGGCATCCTTGTCTAGTTCCTGTTCTCAAGGTAAAAGCTGAAATGAGCCTATACATCTCATTTGCCCATTTTTTAATTGGATCATTTGTTTTTTGCTGTAAAGTTGAGTTCATTGTGTACTCTGGATATTAATCCTATGTCTGATGTATATTTTACAAGTATTTTGTCCCACTCTGTTGGTTGTCTTTTCACTTTTTACGTTCAGAATGGTATTAGCAGTGGGCTTATCATATACACCTTTAATTGTGTTGAGATACTTTCCATCTATACCTAACTTGTAGAGTCTTTATCATGAATGAGTGTTAAATTTTATCAAATACTTTTTCAGCATTTATAGAGATGATCATATGGTCCTTGTGTTTGATTTTATTGATATGGTGTATCACATTTATTAATTTGCATATGTCAAACCAGCCTTGCATCTCTGGGATGAATCCCATTTGATCATGGTGTATAATTTTGCATATGTGTTGCTGTATTCTGTTAGCAAGTATTTTATTGAGGATTTTTGCATCTATATTCATCAAGGATATTGGCCCGTAGTTTTCTTTTTTTGGTTGTATCTTTACCTGGTTTTGGTATCAGGGTGATGTTTGCTTCATAGAATGAGTTTGGGAGAATTGCCTCTGATTTGATCTTTTGAAATAGTTTGTAGAGAATTGGTGTCAATTCATCTTTGAATGTTTGGTAAAATTCTGCTGTGAATCCATCTGGTCCTCGGTTTTTCTTTGTTGGGAGCCTTCTGATAACAGCTTCAATCTCTTTTACCATTATTGGTCTGTTCAGATTTTCTACAACTTCTTGGCTCAGCTTTGGTAGCTTGTGTGTGCCCAGAAATTTATGCATTTCCTCCAAGTTTTCAAATTTGTTGGCATATAGTTGTTTGCAGTAGTCTCTAATGATTTCTTGTATTTTTGAGTTGTCAGTTGTAATATCACCTTTTTCATTTCTAATTTTTGTTATTTGGGTCTTCTCTCTTTTTTTCTTAGTTAGCCTACCAAAAGGTTTGTCAATTTTATTTATCTTTCCAAAAACCCAACTTTTTGATTCATTGATCATTTGTACTGTTTTTCAGGTTTCTATTTCATTTGGTACTGCTCTGATCTTAATTCTTTCTTTCCATCTACTAACTTTGGGTTTGGATTGTTCTTGTTTTTCTAGATCTTTAAGGTGAAGTATTAGGTTGTTTATTTGCCATCTTTCCATTCTTCTGAAGTAAGCATTTCATATGATAAATTTACCCCTTATTACTACTTTTGCAGTATCCCACAGGTTTTGGTATTATGTGTCATTATTTTAATTAGTTTCAAGCAATTTTTTGATTTCCTATTTAATTTCTTCTTTGACCCATGTGTCATGAAGTAGAATGTTGTCTAATTTCCATGTGTTTGTATAGTTTCCAGAGTTTCATTTCTTACTCATTTCTAATTTTAATCCATTGTGATCAGAAATAATACATTGGAGCCGGCCCATGGCTCACTTGGTAGAGTACGGTGCTGATAGCGCCAAGGCTGCGGGTTCGGATCCCATATAGGGATGGCCGGTTGCTCACTGGGTGAGCATGGTGCTGACAACACCAAGTCAAGGGTTAAGATCCCCTTACCGGTCATCTTAAAAAAAAAAAAAAAAGAAAGAAAAAGAAATAATACATTGAATAATCCATTTTTTCTGAATTTGTTGAGACTTGTTTTGTGACCTAACATGTGGTCTATCCTGGAGAATGTTACATGTGCTGATAAGAAGAATGAATATTCTGAGGTTGTTGGGTGAAATGTTCTGTAGATATCTGTCAAGTCCAAATGGTCTAAAGTGTTGTTTAGATCTCATGTTTCTCTATTGATTTTTTGTCTACATGAACTGTCCAATGGTGAGAGTGGGATGTTCAGGTACCCCGGTATTATGGTGTTAGTGTCTATCTCATTCTTTAGATCTAATAGTGTTTGCTTTGTAAATCTGGCTGCTCCAACAATGGGTGCATATATATTTATGATTGTTATGTCTTCTTGATGGACAGATCCATTTATCATTATATAGTGGCCTTTTTATCTCTTTTTATGGTTTTTGCTTTAAAATCTATTTCATCTGATATAAGAGTAGCTACTCCAGCTCGTTTTTATTTCTGTTTGCATGATATATCTTTTTCCATCCTTTCACTCTTAGTTTATGTGTGTCTTTACAGGTCAGGCGAGTTTCTCGAAGGCAGCATATTCTTGGGTCCATCTTTTTAATCCAGTCTGTCAGTCTGTGTTTTAGTCCGTTTTGTGTTGCTATAACAGATACCTGAGACTGGGTAATTTATAAGGAAGAGAGGTTTATTTGGCTTATGATTCTGGGACAGCTGCATCCTGCGTGGGCCTCAGACTGCTTCTACTCATGGTGGAAAGTGGCAGGCAGCCAGTGGGTAGAAGCAGATCACATGGCGAGAGGAAGCAAGAGAGAGGAAGCAAGAGAAAGATAGAAGTTGCCAGGGTCTTTTTAAGCAACGAGCTCTCACGAGAACTAATAGAGTGAGAACTCACTCATTAATCCCCCCTCCCCCAGGGAGAACATTAATCCATTCATGAGGGATCCACCCCCATGACTCAATCAGTTTCCAACACTGCCACATTGGAGATCAATTTCCACATGAGTTTTGGTCTGGACTACACATCCAATCTCCATCAGTCTGTCTTTTGAGTGGGGAATTTAATCCCTTTACATTTAGAGTTATTATTGAAAGGTGTTGGTTTACTCCTAGCATTTTATTGATTTTTGTTTAGATGTCTTAAGTATCCTTTGTTCCTTTCTTCCTAATTTTCTGTTTATCTTTTGTATTTGCTGGTTTCTTGGGGTGGTAGATAAACTGTTTTTCTTTATTGTTAGCATTTTTGTTTTGCTGGTAGATTTTGCTCTTTCTTGAGTATTCATGGCAATGATGGTTGTTTATGAGGTATCAAACCCAGTACTTCCTTGAGAATTTCTCATAAGGCTGGTCGTGTGGTAGTGAACTCCCACAGTTTTTGTTTGTCATAGAAATATATTATTTCACCTTCCTTTTGGAAGGATAGCCTTGCTGGGTAAAGTATTTTTGGCTGGGAATTTTTGTCCTTTAGTATTTTGAATATATCATCCCATTCTTTTCTTACTTTTAAGGTTTGTGATGAAAAGTCTGATGTTATTCTGATTGGGGCTCCTTTATAGGTGACTTGCTGCTTCTCTCTTGCAGCTTTTAAGATTCTGTGTTTGTTTTTGAGTTTTGCCTGTTTGACTATCACATGTCTTGGAGAGGACCTTTTTGGGTTGAATATGTGAGTGGTCATTGGGCCTCCTGAATCTGGAGATCTGTGACTTTCCCTGTACCTGGGTAGTATTCTGCTATTATTTCATTGAATATGTTTTCAATGCCATTTCCTTTTTCTTCCCCTTCTGGAATACCCATGATTTGGATATTTGAGCACTTAAGGTTGTCTGTTATCTCTCTTAGATTTTCTTCAATTTTTTAAATACTTTTTTCTTTTTTCTGGCCTGCCTGCATTAATTCAAACAGCCTGTGTTTAAGGTCAGAAATTCTCTCTTCTACTTCATCTAGCCTGCTGGTTAGACTCTCTGTTTTGTTTTGTATTTTGTTGAATGAATCCTTCAGCTCCACAAGCTCTACTACATTCTTTTTGAAGGCATTGATTTCTTTGTACATTTCTTCTTTCAGATCCTGTATATTTTTTCTTATTTCATTGTGTTGTCTAACTGTGTTTTCTTGTATGTCATTTAGTTTCCTTAGAACTGTTTCTCTAAATTCCTTGTCAGTCATTTCAAAGACTTCCTGTTCTACAGGCTCTAGAGCTTTAGAGTTATTGTTTTCCTTTTGTGGTGATGTACTGTCTTGGTTTTTCATATTTCTGTTATCCTTCCTTTGGTTTTTTGTCATTGTGGCAAGGGGTATCATAGTCCACTCGTTTCACCCTGATGTCTGGCTTGGATCCTGAAGGGACTGCCAATTCTGGATATGGGAACTAGCCTGAACTGGGAGTGCTGTGATGCCTGGATTTTCCAGGCATGGAAAGAGACATGGCTGTCTCGGGGGTGTGGACCCAGAGGCTCTTAAGTATCTCTAAATGGTGGGGATCAACCTGGCCTTGAGGTTCCATGGCACCTGCCTTTTTCGGCACAGCTATCTCGGGGTGTGTGAGCCCAGATGCTCTTAAGTCTCTCTAAGTGGCAGGGACCAATTTGGGCTGGAGGTCCTGCAGTGCCTGCCTTTTCTGGCATGGCTGTCTCAGGGCATGCGGGCTCTGAGGCCCTTATGTCTCTCCAAGCAGTGGGGACCAACCTGGGCTGGAGGTCCCACAGCACCTGCCTTTTATGTCTCGGCTGTGTCTGGGTGTGTGAGCCCAGAGGCTTTTAAGTCTCTCTAAGTGGCAGGGACTGACCTGGGCTAGAGATACCATGGTGCCGGCCTTTTCCAGCACAGCTGTCTCTGGGTTTGTGAGCCCAGAGGCTCTTAAGTTTCTCTAACCAGTGGGGACCAATCTGGGTTGGATGTTCTGCAGTGCCTGCTTTTTCCAGTGCAGCTATCTCAGGGCGTGTGGGCCCCACAGCTCTTAAGTCTCTCTAAGTGCCAGGGACTGACCTAGGCTGGAGGTCCCACAGTACCTACCTTTTCCAGCACAGCTGTCTTGGGGCATGTGAGCCCAGAGGCTCTTAAGTCTTTCTAAGCAGTGGGGACCAACCTAGGCTGTAGGTCCCACAGCACCTGCCTTTTCCAGTGCAGCAGTCTCAGGGCATGTGGGCCCAGAGGCTCTTAAGTCTCTCTACGCAGCAGGGACCAATCTGGGCTGGAGGTCCAGCAATGCCTGCCTTTTCTGTCTTGGCTGTCTTGGGGCGTGTGGGCCCCACAGCTCTCAGGCCTCTCTGGGCAGCAGACACGGGCCTGGACCGGGGTCCCATGGCACAAGGATCCTGCCTGTTCCAGCACAGATCTCACGTCTCCTGTTGCTGCTTTTTAATAGTCGCAAGTTGGTCTCTTTGTGGGAGAGAGCGACACTAGGTACTGTCTACTCTACCATCTCGACCAGAACTCTGTACCACATTTTTCTTATCCAGTCAGCCTTCAATGAACATTTAGGTTGGTTTCAACTCTTAGCTGTCATAAATAGAGCTGTAATAAACATGGGAGTGCAGGTATTCCTTCAACATGGTGATTTCCATTCCTTTGGGTATATGCCCAGCAGTGGGATTGTTGGATCGCATGGCAGTTCTATCTGTAGTTGTTTGAGGAACCTCCATACTGTTTTCCATAATGGCTGCACCAATTTACAATCCCTCCAACAATGTAGGAGGTTTCCCCTTTCACTGCATTTTTGCCAGCATTTGTTATTCTTTGTCTTTTTGATGTTGGCCAGTCTAACTGGCATGAGATGATATCTCAATGTGGTTTTGGTTTGCATTTCCCTGATGCTTAGTGATGCTTTCATCTGTCTGTTGGAATTTTGTATGTCTTCCTTTAAGAAAGGTCTCTTCAGCTCCTTTGCCCATTTTTTAATTGAGTTACTTGGCTTTTTTTTTACTTTGAAGTTGTTTGAGTTACTTGTATATTCTGGATATTAATCCCTTCTCGGATGAATAGTTTGTGAATATTTTCTCCCATTCTGTAGATTGTCTTTCTGCTTGGTTAACTGTTTCTTTTGCTATGCAAAGAGTTTAACTTGATGTAATCCCATTTTTTAATTTTTTCTTTTGTTGCCTGCACATTTGGGGCCTTGTTCATAAAGTCTTTATGCAGTCCTACTTCCTAAAGTGTTTTCCCTATGCTTTCTTTTAATAGTTTTATAGTTTTAGATATGATATGTCTTTAATCCATTTTGAGTTGGTTTTGGTATATGGCAAGAACTATGAGTGTAGTTTCATTCTTCTACATGTGGATGTCCAGCACTTACTGAAGAGGCAGTCTTTTTCCCAATGTATGCTCCTGTTCCCTCTGTCAAATATCAGTTGGCTGTAAATATTCAGGTTGATTTCTGTGTTCTCTATTCTGTTGCATTGGTCTAAGTGTCCGTTTTTATGTGATTACCATGCTGTTTTGCTTACTATAGCTTTGTAGTATAATTTGAAGTCAGGTAGTGTAATGCCTCTGGCTTTAGTATTATTTTTATTTTTTTTCCTCAGGATCGTTTTGGTTATTCAGGTCTTTTGTTGTTCCATATAATGTTAGGATTGTTTTTTTCCATTTCTCTTTTCTGTCTATTCTATTGAAGAATGTCATTGGTATTTTGATGGGTGTTACATTGAATCTGTGGGCCATTTTGTGTAGTATGGACCTTTTTACGATGTTATTTCTTCTGATTGAAGAGCATGGAATGTCATTCCACGTTTTTGTGTCCCCTTTAATTTCTTTCAGCAAATATTTGTAGTTCTCATTGTAGAGATTTTTCACCTCCTTGGTTGAATTGATACCTAGGTATTTTCTTTTTTTTTTTGGTCACTATTGTAAATGGGCTAGCTCTTTTTATTTCTTTTCTGCTAGTCTATTCTTGGAGTATAAAAATGCTACTGAGTTTTGAATGTTGATTTTGCAATTTTACTGAAATCATTTTGCAACTCTGTTTTTTTCCATGTTCTTTAGCCTGTTTTATATATAGGATCTTGTCATCTGCCAACAGGGACAGTTTGACTTTGTCCTTTTCAATCTGGATGCCCTTTATTTCTTTCTCTTCCCTGATTGCTCTGGTTAGTACTTCCACCATGATGTTAAATAGGAGTGGAGAGTGGGCATTCTTCACTTGTTCTCATTCTTAATGGAAAAGCTTCAGCTTTTCCCAATTCAGGATGATATTCATTTGGCAGTTTGTTGTATATAACTTTTATTGTGTTGAGATACTTTCCTTCTATATCTAATTTGCTGAGAGTCATTATCATAAAGCAATATAGAATTTTGTCAAAAGGTTTTTCTGTATCTACTGAGATAATATATGAGTTTTGTCCTTGATTTTCTTCATGTGCTGTCTCACATTTATTGACATGTACGTTGAGCAATCCTTGCATCACTGGGATAAAAACCATTTAATCATGATAATTTTTTGGATGTGTTGCTATATTCTGATTGCTAATATTTCATTGAAGATTTTCGTGTCTATGTTCATCATAGATATTGGCCTTAGTTTTCTTTTTGGTTTTTGTTGTCTGGTTTTGGTATCATGGTGATGCTGGCCTCAGAATGATTTTGGGAGAATGGCCTGTGTTTCAATTTTTTGGAATAGTTTGAAGAGAATTGGTATTAAATCCTTTTTTATTTTTTATATTTTTTGTCAGTATAGCTTATTATACATATATGTTGGTTACAAAGTTGATGTTCAATAGTTGTGTGCAATGTGTGATGGTTAGATCAGGATAATTAGCTTAGTCATCATTACAATACATAATCATTCTTTGTGTCCATTGACCAATTTCTCATTATCCCCTCTCCCTCCCCATTTCCCTCCCTTTTTCTACCTCTAGTAATCACAGTTCTTTTCTTTCCTAAAAATTCAATGTAGAACTCATCAGTAAAGCCATCTGGTAATAGGATTTTTTGTTTGGAGACTGCTGCTTACTGCTTCAATCTCATTGATTGTTATTAGTCTGTTGAGGTTTCCTATTTCTTCTTGGTTCAGTCTTGGTAGTCTGCATGTGACCAAAGATTTGTACATTTCCTCTAGGTTTTCAAATTTTATGGCATATAGTTGCTTATAATAGTCTGTAATGATTTCTTGTGTTTCTGTGGTACTGGTTACAACCAATAGGCCTCCATTTTGATTTCTGAATTTTATTTGGTTCTTCCCTCTTTTTAAGTTAGTCTAGCTAATGATTTGTCTATTTTTGTTTATCTTCTCAAAAAACCAAGTTTTTGTTTCACTGATCTTTTGTGTCATTTTGGGGGGTGTTTATTTCACTTAGTTATCTGACCTTAATTATTTCTTTCTTACTAGTTTTGGGATTGGATTGTTCTTGTTTTCTACTTCTTTGAGGTGTAGTATTAGGTCATTTATTTGAAGTTTTTCTATTCTTTATAAAAAAAACACCAAAAAATATACAGCTATCACAATACTTAATGGTAAGAAAGTAGATGCTTTCCTGCTAAAATCAAAAACAATGCAAGAATGTCTACTCTCACCACACCTATTTGACATCATACTGGAAGTCTGAATGAATGCAATAAGACAAGAAAAGAAAAGAAAAGGTTTACAATCTAGGAAGGAAGACATAAAACTGTCTTTGAGTGCAGATGATATGATTTTCTTTGTAAAAAATTCCAAAGGATATAAAGGAAAAAGCCTGGAACTAATAAGCAATTGTAGCAAGTTTGCAAGATACAAGGTTAATATGCAAAAGTCAATTACTTTTTATATAACAATGATGAACAATTGAAATTAGCAATCACAAACATGATACCATTTACATTAATACCAAAAAAAGGGAAATGCTTAGGTACAAGTTGGATACAAGATTAAAAAATATATGAAGCAAACATTGACTGAACTAAAGGCAGAAACAGATATCTCTACAATAATACTTAGAGATGTCAATACAACACTTTCACTAATAGATAGAACTTATAGACAAAAGATCAGTAAGGAAATAGAGAACTTAATGAAGCAAACATTGACTGAACTAAAGGCAGAAACAGATATCTCTACAATAATACTTAGAGATGTCAAGACAACACTTTCACTAATAGATAGAACTTATAGACAAAAGATCAGTAAGGAAATAGAGAACTTGAACAACGTTACAAGCCAGCTAGACCTACCATACGTGCATACATGCAACAGCAGAATACACATTCTTTTAAATTGCATATGAAACATTTTCCAATATATGACATATCTTAGGCCACAAAAGAAGTCTTAATAAATTTTATTTTATTTATTTATTTATTTATTTATTTATTTAATTTATTTTTTTTCCTTTTTTATTTTTTATTTTTATTTTGTCAATATACAATGTAGTTAGTCTTGACATATCTTAGGCCACAAAAGAAGTCTTAATAAATTTTAAAAGACAGAAATCATACATTTCTTCCATGACTACAAAGTAATAAATCTAAAAATATATAATAGAAGGAAAACTGTAAAATTCACAAATACATGGGAATTAAACAATATACTCTTAAACAACCAGTGGGTCAAAAACAAAATCACAAGAAAATCAAGAAAATTAGGAATAGAGATGAAAAAAATAACATACCAAACTGTATGGCATTGCAAAGAGGGAAATTTATGGTTGTTAATGCCTACATTGAAAAAGAAGAAAGATCTCAGATAAATAATCTAAACTTACTCCTTGAGGAATTAGGGGGACAGAAGCAAATTAAACCCAAAGATAACAAGAGGAAAGAAATAATAAAATTAAACCAGAGATAGATAATATAGAGAATAGAAAAATATAGAGAGAATCAACAACCAGAAGTTGGTTCTTTGAAAAGTTCAACAAAATTAACAAACCATTAAATAGACTAACAGAGAAAAGTCACAAATAATTAACAGAATTGAAAGTGGTAACATTGCTACCAACCTTACAGAAATAAAAGGATTATAAGCAAATGTTATGAACAATTGTATACAGCCAAATTAGATAACCTACAGTAAAATGAACAAATCCCGGAAATACACAAATTACCTAAACTGACTCATAGAAGGAAACATAGGAGAAAAGCTTCATGACATTGTATTTGGAAGTGATTTCTTGGATATGACATGAAATGCATAGGCAACAAAAGCAAAATAGACAAGTAGAACTACATAAAACTTAAAAACTTTTGTGCATCAAAAACACTATCAACAGAGTGAAAAGACAACCTATGGAATGGGAGAAAATATTTTAAAATCATGTATATGATAAGGGGTGTCTTAGTCCATTTTATGTTGCTATTACAGAACTACCTGAGACTGGGTGATTTATAAAGAAGAGAGGTTTATTTGGCTTACAATTCTAGGACAGCTGCATCTGGCATAGGCTTCAGGCTGCTTCTACTCATGGCAGAAAACAACAGGCAGCCAGCTGGTACAGGCAGATCACATAGTGAGAGGAAGCAAGAGAGAGATGGGGAAGGTGCCCAGGGTCTATTAAACAACCAGCTCTTGCAGGAACTAATAGAGTGAGAACTTACTCATTAATCCCCCCATCCCCCAGGGAGAGTATTAATCCATTCATGATGGATCTGCCTCCATGACCCAGTTTCCAGCACTGCCACATTGGGGATCAAGTTTCCACACAAGTTTTGGAGGGGACAACACCTCCAAACTCCACCATTCCACCCCTAGCCCCCAAAAAGTCATGTTCCTCTCACATACAAAATAACAGTTATTCTGTCCCAACAGTCCCAAAAGTCTTAGCTTGTTCCAGCACCAACTTAAAAGTCCAAAGTCCAAAGTCTCATCTGAGACCAAAAGCAAAACTCCTTCCAGCTGTGAACCTGTAAAAATCAAAAACAAATTTATCTACTTCCAAGATACAATGGTGGAATAGACATTGGGTACACATTCCCATTCCAAAGAGAGGAATAGGCTAGAAGAAAGAAACAGGCCCCAAACAAGTCCAAAACCCAGCAGGGCAGACATTAAGTCTTAAAGCTCCAAAATAATTTTTGACTCCAAGTCCTCCATCCTGGGCACAATTGGGCATCTGGGCCCCCAAAGCATCAGGCAGCCTCATTCCCACAGCTCTGCTATGTGCAGCCCAGAGGGCTGCACTGGTGTCTGTGGCTTTTCCAGGCCTGTGTTGCATGTTATCAGTGGCCCTGCAGTTCTGCAGTCCTGGTGGCAGCCTCACTGCCTTGGCTCTACTAGCTATTTCCCTTGTGCAGGCTCCCTGTGGGGGCTCCATCCCCACTTTCCTGCTTGGCATTGCTCTAGTAGATGGCCTCTGCAGTGACTCTGCTCCTGTGGCAGGTCTCTGCCTGGTCCCCCAGGCTTTTCCATACATCCTCTGAAATCTGGGTGGAGGCTGGCACACCTCCTCTGCCATTCTTGGGCTCTCATGTCCTGCCAGCCTGTAGACTTAACACAACGTGGATGCCACCGAGGTTTCAGGCTTCTACTCTCCAGAACTGCTGCATGAACCACATTTGGGGCTGCTTCAGCCAGAGCAGCTGGGATGCAGGGAGCAAGCTCCTGAGGGCAGCTGTGCCCCAAGTCTCTCCTCCAGGACAACTCAGTCCTTCTAGGCCTCAGGGCCTTTGATGGGTGGGGCACCCTTCCAGACTTCTCAAATGCCTGCAGGGCCTTTTTCCCATTGTCATGGTTACTAGTATCTGGCTGCCTCACCACCAAGATAACGTTTTCTGCTTCACCCTTGCATTTTTCTCCTGCTCTCTGCTTCTCTACCACATGGCCAGGCTGTAAGTTTTCCAAATCTTTATGCTCTGCTTCCCTTTTAAATTCTGACTTTACATCATGCCTTTGCCACCATAACTCAGAGTAGGCTCTTAGAAGTAACTGTGCAGCTTCCTTAATGTTTTGCTGCATAGAGATTTCTTCCACCATACATTCTGGCTCACAACTCTTAAGTTCCAGCTTCCACAAAGTCCAAGGGCATGGACACAATGCAGCCAAATTTCTTGCTATGGTGTAGCAAGGGTTATCTTTTGTCCAATTTGCGATAAGTTCCTCATTTCTATCTGAGACCTCATCATTCGCATGGTCTTTACTGTCCACATTCCTATCAGCATTCTGGTCACAACCACTTAAACAATCTCTAAAATGTTCCAAACATTCTCTCATCTTTTTGTCTTCTTCTAAGTCCTCCAAACTCCTCCAACCTTTGCCTATTACCCAGTTCTAAAGCTGCATCCAATCCACATCTTCAGGTGTCTGTATAGCAACACCCCACTCCTTGGTACCAATTTTCTGTCTTAGTCTGTTTTGTGTTGCTATTACAGAACTACCTGAGACTGGGTGATTTATAAAGGAGAGGTTTATTTGGCTTACAATTCTGGGACAGCTGCATCTGGCGTGGGCCTCAGGCTGTTTCTACTCATGGTAGAAAACAGCAGGCAGCTGGCAGGTACAGGCAGATCACATGGCAAGAGGAAGCGGGGTGGGGGGGAGGTGCCAGGGTATATTTAACAACCAGTTCTCATGGGAACTAACAGAGTGAGAACTCACTCATTAATGCCCTCTCCCCCAGGGAGAGCATTAATCTACTCCTGACGATCTGCCCCTGTGACCCAATCAGTTTCCAACACTGCTGCATTGGGGATCAAATTTCCACATGAGTTTTGGAAGGTACAACACATCCAAACTCCATCAAGGGGTTAATATCCAGGATATATAAAGAACTCCTACAACTCAACAACAATGGGAAAGAAAAATAAACCTATCAAAAATGCTCAAATGAATTGAGAGTAGATATTTCTCCAAAGATGATATACAAATGACCAAAAGGTACATGAAAAAATGTTCAACATCACTAATCATTAGAGAAATACAAATCAAAACCACTATGAGATATCCCCTCACGCCCATTAGGATGACTACTGTAAGATTAAAAAAACAGAATATAACAAATGTTGGCAAGAATGTGAAGAAATTTGAACCCTTGTGTACTGTTGATGCAATTATAAAATGGTGCAACTACTACTGAAAATAGTGTGGCAGTTCCTCAGAAAATTAAAAATATGCTACCATATAATCTAGCAATCCCACTTCTGGGTATATACCCAAAAGAATTAAAAGCAGGGACTCAGATACTTGTACAACAATATTCATAGCAGCATTATTCAGAAAAGCAAAAAGGTGGAAGAAACAAAAGTGTCCATCCATGGATGAGTGAATAAACAAAATGTAGTATATACATACTATGGAATCTTATTTAGCCTTAAAAAGGAAGGAAATCCTGTCATGTGCTACAACTTGGATGAACCTTCAGGACATATGCTAAGTGAAATAAGTGAGTCACAAAAAGACAAATACAGTATGATTTCACTGATATGAAGTATCTAAAGTATCAAATTCATAGAAGTAGAAAGTAGAATGGTGCTTACCAGAGGGTGGGGGAAAGGAGAATTGGGGAGTTGTTTAATAGGTATGGAGTTTCAGTTTTGCAAGAGGAAAAAGTTCTGGAGATCTGTTGCACAACAATGTGAATATACTTAACACTACTGAACTGTACATTTAAAAATGGTTAAAATGGTAAATTTTATGTTATGTGTTTTTTACTGTGATTAAAAAAGTTTTGTGCTATATGTCTTTGATTTGGCATGAATGCACAGGCTTTGGCAAAGAGAGGAAATAAATTGAAGGCAGCTCACAAAAGCCAATTCTCTCTAAAAGGTGTATTTTACACAGTATTAAAAGCTTGTTACATTTCTGATCATTCTATTACATCATTAGTATTTTGTGGTTAGTAACATGGAGTTTTGACATTTGAAACTAGTGCTCTTAGTGTTATAGTTCGTTTCCTTTATGTCGGATGCCTGTAGGCCTCCATGTACAACACAACACAGTGCAATGACATACAATAAATGGTTGCATTCCAGAGCATGGTCACCTAGGAGTGAGCATAAGTGCCCTCTCGGTAGGGCAGTCAGGGAAATACTATTGTTTGATATCTGAGACTTCGTCAAACAGCTCTTTGTGCACATACCTTTCCTTTTTCAAATGTAAATCAGCTAATAAACATGAGTTTCTTTATAAGTTAAAAAAAGTGGGCAAAGTACTTGAATAGACAGATTTCAAGGGGATGCTCAACTGTTGCCTTGCCTCACACGGATTTGTCACCCCTTTTCCCCTGGGTGACAGAGCTGCCAAAGATTACTCAAAGCCCATCTCATCTGAGCAATGAGAAGCCTCAAAAAGGGGTTAATGTCCCAGAACTCTCAAGAGCGAGGCATTCTTTCCATTTGGGAAATTAACCACGAATTGGGGTTCTCTTCCTGCATTTATGCTCCAGACCAGCAAGTTACAGGAAGAGACATAGGTGGGGTTTTTGCTAAGTACAGTTTAACAAGTTTAACAATAGAAGCTGGTAACATGTAATTAAGTCGATCTACTAACAAAAGGTTGATTTTAGCAAACATTCTCTTCTTACAGCAATTTCCTGGTATCTTTACATATCAATCAGTAACCTGTCTGTCTTTGAGCCAGCAACTTTGCTGTGTTACAATTCTTTATCTTACAACAGAGATTTTATAGCCTGGGGGAAATTTCCTGTCCTTTGCAAGGTCAATATTTGAAACCGCAAGTCTTTGGAAAACCAGGCCCTGTGAAGTACATTTGCTTTATGAATACTCCACACTCGACATCATTAGTAATTAGAGAAATGCAAATCAAAACTGCAATGAGACACCACTTATCTACTGGGATAGCTATAATCAAAATCAAGGAAAATAACAAGTATTGCTTAGGTTGTGGAGGTATCAGAACTTTCATGCGTCACTGGTGGGAACGTAAAATGGTGCGCCTGCTATGGAAAAGGTGTGGCAGCTCCTCCAAAAAATATGTCCACACAAAAACTTGTGCTGGAAATCAAATGTTACCTGAATGTTCATAGTAGCATTATTTATAATAGCCAAAACGCAAAAACAACTTGAATGTCCATTAACAGATGAATGAACAAAATGTGGTATATACACAAAATGGAATACTATTCAGTCTTAAAAACAAATGAAGTTCTGACCAAGGTGGGAGGAGTGGGAAGGAAGTAGATGTGGCTATAAAAAGGCAACATGAGATATCTTTATTGGGATAAAACTATTATGTATATTGTCTTAGGTGGTATACATAAGAATCTACATGTGATAAAATTGTATAGCAATAAATACACACACATATGCACAAATGAGTACAAGTAAAGCTGGAGAAATCTGAATAAGATAGGTGGATTGTGTCAATATCAGTATCATACTTGTGATATTGTACAAGATGTTACCATTGGGAGAAACTGGGTAAAGTGTACATAGGACCTCTTATTAATTTTACAGCTGCATGTGAAT
Organism: Galeopterus variegatus; assembly: GCF_000696425.1. Classification (NCBI taxonomy): domain Eukaryota; kingdom Metazoa; phylum Chordata; class Mammalia; order Dermoptera; family Cynocephalidae; genus Galeopterus; species Galeopterus variegatus. Next base: position 47,632 of record NW_007733774.1, read on the forward strand.
CTACAGTTATGTCAATAGAAAATTATATTTAAATATTCTGTAAATCTTTTTTCAAGAATAATACCCTACTCTGTCATCTTTAGCATCATAATGGCTTATTTATTGACTGCTAATCAGGCTTTCACCTCAGACAATGAACAGCTACAGGCCACTGGCTCAAACTAAGCTAAAGCTAATACGCTTTTTGATGTTTCTGATCTTCAGAGTTACTGATCACACTGGGACACTCTGACACGTTCCAAAGGAGTCATATGACCTCCTATGAGCTCCCTGACACTCTCGATGTGCTAGCAGGTTGCATGACCACTTCATGAATGTGGTAGACAAGACTGAGAAGGAGACTGGATAGATACCAGTTTGAAAGGAATAGTTGAAGGATCTGGGGCTGTTTTCCCTGACATAAGGTGACATAGAGGGTCGGATACCTGAGTTCAGACCCTAGAGAGCTGTTTTGGAGTAAAGAAAGTAACCATATTTTTTTGGTTCCTAAGGATGAGCAGAAGATAAAAATAAATTCTCAGGTGTACTTTAAAGACAGATATGGGCTTAGCAGAAAGGACTAACTGAGCTACCCAACAGTGAATGAGATGTGCTGCCTCTGAATGTAGAAAGTGCCCTATTATTTGAAGCATTCAAGCTGAAGTCATTGAATGTTTCTCAGAAATGTGGAAATTAACTTTCAATGTGCAGATTCTAACACCAAAGTAATCATGTGAAACAGGGCTGCCACTGCTTTATCCCAACACATCTCTGACCCCTTCACTGGCTTTTTGTTTTTCCTTACTAAAACCTTCTTCTCTTCCCTGGTGATTGGAAAAAGAAAGAGAAGGGCTCTAGGTCTTGGGATCAGTGTTCTGTATAGACTGGAGTCTATTTGCAGAAAAATTCAAGTTATAATTGGCTTTGGTGGGATGTAGGGACAGAGAACTCCGCCGTATACCCCGAACTAATCTGGGAGACTGACAGGGACATAGAATAACCATGGGCATCCAGGGAAGCTTTTAGTTCTGACATTTTTACATTATATAAAATATAATTATTTCATGTTTGTTTTTCCTAATAAACTGTGAGCTCTTTAAGGGATACCATTTCTTATTTTTCTCTGTGTTCTTCCTGCATCTAGAACCTAACACATAGTGGCTGCTTGATAGTTTCCCATAAAGAGTTTCTTAGACTTGATCAGATTATTTGTGGTGTGGTCCATATACCTAATGCTGGGCTAGCTTTTCCTCCCAGAGAGAAGCAGGATGCTGGCTCCCAGTTTCTTTTTGTGTGACACCTGAAATAGATAATGCAACTGTTTCTAAAGGTAAATTCCTACCACTTCCCTCATTTAAAGACAACCAGGGAGATAAAATGGTACTCTACAGAGCTGGGCTTTTGACAAAGTTCCCGGTGCTGGACATATTAAACTGGTGTTGATGCCTTAGGGTGAGAAGAGTGGGAGGCTGTGGGCATTTTCTTCCTGCTGAGCCTGTGGGTTTAGTGGACTGAGGAGGTCTTTATAAATGATTAGGGCCTTCTTAAGCTTTAGAAAAGCTGACTGAGAACACATTCCAGTATGAAGCCTTCTCCTTCCCACTCTCCTCCTCACTCTGGGGAGTGGGAGGAAGGGAGGGTGGCATGTTGCTGGGCCCTCAAGAAAGGAAAAAGGAAACCCAGAGAGTCTAAGTTTGGAAGAAGGAAAAAACAGGCCCCAGCTCAAAGGAAGGTAAGCAAGGAGAGGCTGGGTCTTCCCGGGCCTCTTGGTGGAGGGATGGAAACACCCACAGATCAGAGGCCTCACCTTGGTGCCCATTTGAATGGTGGGGAGGGGTATACGATGACAGGCTGGGAGCAGGAGCCCAAGCCTTATCAGGCACCTGTCTAGCTGTCAGTCATTCCCTCCAGGTCTTACCCGCGAGTGGCCCCCCTCCTTGCTGGGATTGCTCCCAGAATGGCACAGTAAGATAACACGGCCCCGGGAGGGGGGGAGTGTAGCCTAAAATTAGCCCTGTGGACCAAGTCAGCCATAGGGGCCAACGCTTTGCCTTTCAGAGGCATTAACAGTGGGAACCGAGGGTCCTGCCTCCTCCAGCCTGGGGCAGTAGAGGCTCCCCACGGAGGGGCCACTAGGGCCAGAGTGCTTTGCAGAGGGGCTGGGGCAGAGACCCCAGGCAGCAGGGCCTCAGGCCGAAGCCTGGTGAGTACCTGTATCCTAGGACTCAAGGAAGGAGTAAATCCTGTGGAACCACTGACCTGTGACCACCACCCTTCATGGGCTGTTCGTCCTGGATCTGGGACTTGGGGATGTTTGGCAGCGTGGGTAGGGAAACCCACTGGCAGAAGTGAGGAAGAATATGATGCCAGCTTTCTGCTTTGTCTGTCCCAAGACAGTGTGTCTTCCTAGGCCCTCAGGTCTACACGGACCTACTTCTTGAGGGCAATTCCGATTATATACACTGCAGGGATAGTGAAGGTTTCTCTTCGTGTCCCTGTGTGGTATTTGTGAATTTCTGTGTGTGGTGCAGTGGAATGGGCTTAATGGCATAAGGGCAGAGATCCTCAGGGTGAGAAGAGGAAGGTAAGTCTGAAAAATAGTCTACTAATGCCTGAAAGAGTGTTCTAGGATACAGGAAACCAGCCACTACCCTGTAGGAGTTCTTAACCTGGATTAACAAACCCCAAGAAGGCTTTAGATATAATTCAAGGGATCCAGAAACTTGGAAGGGCAAACAATTACCTTTCTTTTTTCTAACCTCTAACTGATATTTACCATCTCCTTCAAGGAGGAATGCAGACAGCAAATAGCAGTAGTACTACCAGTTCCTATAATTTGGTCACTAGAAGAAATCATGCAGACATTTTGTATCGTATTACAGTTGTGGTAGAAATCTTGAAATGTCATTTACACTCATCACCACTTAGAAATTATTAGTAAATCTTGTTATTTAATATATTAATAAGGATCATCTATTACTATATATGCAGTTTTAAAAATATTTTGATAGCAGTATTTCAATATAATTGGTTTCCTTTAATCCTACGTATTTTATTTGATGTACTACAAACCATTCTGAAAGGGGTCCACAGACTTCACCAGTTTGCCACACGGGCCAACGTCACAAAAAGATTTAAAACTCTTGCACTTTGGTGATCGGGGGGGGCTCCTTGCACACAGTGGGCACACAATAACTCTTTTGATTAATAAACCACAGCAAAGCGAGTTTAGGCAATAGACTAGCTGGATTTTCTTGCCTTTATCTAATGTGGTGCAATTCACTCAGGTGCCAAAGCCAGTTGGAGGCCATGACTTTATCTCCCTCTGGAGGCTCATTACATGGGCCGTGCTGTGGGCTGATGGTATGACCTTGGTAAGAGCTTCGGCATTTCCTTCCACCACTTCCTGTCCTCTTCATCTCCCCAGATGCCAGTTCCCAAAATAAAATAGTAAGAAGGGAATCCCTACTGGCTGTCAGAAGAAACGATTTGTAAAGGGACCTCCCATTACTCAAGTCCCCGGAATTCAGCATGACATGCAAAAGCTGAGAATCCTGGGAGCTGCAATGTGACTTTGCTTGGGGCAAGGGGGAGGGGTATGTGTTTGTGTTTCATGTTGTAATAGAAAAAGCAGGATGGGAAGTAGGAACACCTGGATTCTATTTCTGACTCTGCTATTGCCTTGATGTAAAGCACCTGGCAAATCCCTTACCCTCTCTGGCCGCAGTTTCCTCCATTTACAAAATTATTACCTATCCCAGTACATGAAATAGTTTTGAAAAGCACAAGTGTGTTGTGGGTTCTTGTTAATGAGACAACTGACAGTAACAGCTATGTGACCTTAGGGAAGTCCCTGCTCCCTTCTGAACCTTGGTTTCCTTATCTCTAAATTGAAGAAATTAAGTTAAATGATCTTCAAGGTTAATTCCAGTTCTTAGGTTCTAGAACATTAAGTAGGGAGCAATAGTTGTATAAATTCGAGACCTAAGGAATGATCATCATCATAGTAAAAACAGTTACTGAGGACTACGTTCAGGCACTATTCTAAGCACTTACTATGTATTAACTCATTTAATCCTAACAACAGCCCTCCAAGGCAGGTACTACTATTATCCTTTCTTTACAGATGAAGAAATGGGCATAGAGAGATTAAGTGACCTGCCCTAGGTCACACAGCTACTAAGAGCTAGAGCTGGGATTGAAGCAAAACTCCAGAACCATGTTTTACTACGGTGGCATATGGCCTTTCCATCTGCAGTGGGGGCAAAACAGACCTATATAGAAACAGTTACAATACAGTGTGATGACTGCTATAGTGCTATAGCAGCACAGATTCTGGAGGAGCTAACTCACCAGAAGGAACTGCATGTGGCAGAAAGAAGCATGATGTATACTGACAGCCATCATTTCTCTTCACTTATCACTGGATATTGGGGTATTAGTAGAGGAGTAGCAGAAAGTGAGGCTGGAGAGATTGGCCAAGATCTATTCATGAAGGACCTGTGAGCAGGGCTAAGGCAAACCTAAATGTCCACTGACAGATGACTGGATAAGAAAAATGTGGTATATCGACTCAATGGAATACTACTGTGCCATAAAAAAGAATGAAATTCTGCCATTTGTAGCAACATGAATGAATTTTTAGAGAAATATGTTAAGTGAAATAATCCAGGCACAGAAAGAGAAACACTGCATGTCCTCACTCGTAAGTGAGAGAGAAGGAGGGAAGGAAGGAAGGTAGGAAGGAAGGGAGGAGAAAGAAAGAAAAAGAAAGAAAGAAAGAATCACAGTAACACACTGAACTTTAAAAAAAATGGAGAACAGAACTGTGGTTATCAGAGGTGAGAAAGGGGAAGGGGAGGGGAGTTATCAAGAAATTAGTTAAGGGTCACAAAGACTGATTACGTTTTGTAAACATGAGTACACTAATTATCCTGACTTGATCACCACATATTGTACACATGTATTGATATTCAAATCTACCCCACACATATATATAATCAATTAAGCTTCAATAAAAAATAAAATAATAAAATATGCATGATAAATTCACTGACTAGAAACTAAAAAAAAAAAAAAAAAAAAAAAAAGCCATTAAGGGATTTAAAAAAGAGGATTGGTAAAAACCAAATTTGTATTTTTTAATTATCACTTTAGCCACAATGTGGAGAAAATATTGAAAAGGGAAACTATGTAGGAGACTGCTATAACTGTTGAGGCAAAAGACGGTGGGGGGTTAGATAAAGCACTGGCAACGAGGTTGGGCCCTGAGGGGGACAGATGGTCTGGAGAGGTCTCTAGCAGGTAAAATCCACAGGACTTGATGGGATTGGATGGGAGTGGGACAAAGAGGTGAGAAGATTGAGATGAGTCTTAGGTTTTTGGTTTGGTTGACCAGGTAGATGGTGAGGATATGGATATATGGATCAAGTTTGAGATACGGATCAAGTTTGGTGATGGTGGTGGTGGTCGTATGTGATACTGCTGACTTTGAAGTGCCTGAAGAAATTCAGTGTATACATGCCTGGAGCTGGAGAGAGAGCTGGGGGTCTTGGAGTGATAGACTTGAAATCATCGGAATAAAGGTGAGAGCTAAAGCTCTGGGACTGGAGAGAAGAGGATGAATGAGAGAACAAGCGGAATATAAATATTTCAGGGAGAATGAAGGGGAAAAAAATTAGGAGAATGTGCCAGCCAGGAAGTTGAGGGAGGGATTTGTAGGAAGGAGTGGTCAGGAGGGACAGATATCCCAGAAAAGTCAGGGAAGGAAAGATCTGAGAAACATCCACTGGATTTAGCCACAAGGATGACCTTTTGAAGAGCTTTCTCGGTGTGTGATTTAGGGTGGGGGGAGCAAGAGTAGTGAGCAGAGGGTGAAGTGAATGGGAGGTGGGGAAGTAGACAACTCTTTGGATAAGTTTAGTGAAGATGGGAGAGATGAAGAGAAAGGTAGCTACAGTGGGACAAAGGACCATAGCAGTTTTTTCTTTCATTTCCTAAGATGGTTGAGGAGGAGTAAGCAGTATGAGGAGGTTGAAGGTGCAGAGAAAGGAAGCTCACCTTTGAAGATCTAATATATGGTAGCTCTCTTCCTCCTAACAGCCTCATGAGTCAGACTATCATTTCTGTCTTATAGATAAGGAAACTGAGTCCCAAGGAAGGGACTTGCCCAAGGTTCCTCAGCTAGGAACCAGAACTGCTGAGTTGCAAGCCCAGGTGTCCCTGATTTCCAAAATCCTATTCTTCCATTGCACCAGAAGAATGAATAAATAATAAGACTATATATGGGGTTGATGCTGGCAGGTGAGGGGGTACCTAAAGTTGAGAGTGACTCCACCCACGCACCTCACAATTTTCTTTCTATGAGGTGGGTACTTGAGGTCCCAGGCTAATAAAGAGAAGACGGGGTGGACAGTGAATAAAAAGAGGTATGAGGCCCTGACACCTTGGCTGCAGGGTATGGGAGAGTAGGGAGACTCAAGCTCTGAAAAACCTACCAGCTCACCCTGATGACATTTCAAACTGAGGTGGGTGATCTTGACTTTGGAACACTAGGAACAGGACTGGTAAGGTCAGGGGTTAGGTTGAGTCAGTCATTGGGCCATGGGTGATTTTGTAAGGCCTAAGGATTAGGGGAAGAGAAGAGTTGAGGGTTGAGACAAGGCTCCAGGCTGTGTTGGGCAGAAAGGATGGGAAAAGGCTTGAGCCAGAGGGATGGGAGAAGCAGTGAGTTTGGAGGAGGTGTTGGCAATCAAAGGGACTCCTGGACTGAAGTGGTCCTGGAGGAGAAACCAATTGTCACCAGAGAGGAGGACTTGCCCTGGAATCCTTGACTGTTTGCTGCCATTTATTTGCCTTCATTTTACTTGAAGTGTGTTCTTTGTTTTTTTTTTGTTTTGTTTTTTTTTTTCTTTTCAAAAGATGACCGGTAAGGGGATCTTAACCCTTGACTTGGTGTTGTCAGCACCACGCCCAGCCAGTGAGCGAACCGGCCATCCCTACATGGGATCCGAACCCGGGGCCTTGGTGTTATCAGCACCGCACTCTCCCGAGTGAGCCACCGGGCCGGCCCTGAAGTGTGTTCTTTGTAATGCCACCTCTTCATTTAATAAGTAAATGTCATTGAACACCCATTTTCTAAGCACCTCTGTTCCTAAAGCATGGGGCCTGAGTCTGGGGGGAGGTTACAGAAGACCCAGGAGAGGGAGACTTGGTCAGATATGAGGGGCTGCAAAGAGGGTGAACCTCATCCAAAATGCTGATACATAGAGTTGAGGGCTTGCCCCACAAGACTGATATCAAAATGCTAAAGGATAACAGTATAACACCACAAAGCATTAATCTGTTGGCCTAGCAACTGCCAGGCCAGAGCCACCTCATTAATCCACACATTCTGAACTGAGGAAGATATGTTTACCAAATCCCCAGCCATGATGTAGGCCCTACTGGAGGTGGAGGAATGCAAGATGAAGAAAGGATCCTCGCCCTGGACTTTACATACTAATGGAGCACAGATAAGTGGAAATGTTGTGCAGAAGTTCATAGCTGAAGTCTAGTTGTGGTTCTTTGGAATCCCTGAGCAGGAGAAGGAAGAGATTAGGGAAGGCTTCCCAAAAGTAGGAGTTTGAGGGTCAGGCAGAACAGTATATGCAAAGGAACCAATCTGTGAAATGGCCTGACCTGTTTTGGCAGCTGTCTCTGGGGCCTGAAATAAAGTAAGAGTGAGAAGCAGGAGACCCATGAATGAGTACCCTGATGGTGAAGGGCAGGGAGAAAAGGGTTCAAGTGGAGGCTGACATCCAGGCTTTTGATGTGTACCCTCAGTCTCTTCTCCTTTTTTGTCACCCACAGATCTGGCATATCCCCCTGCTCATAATGAGAATAGTCCTGCTTCAATCAGCCAAGATGAACCTCATGGACATCACCAAGATCTTCTCCCTCCTGCAGCCCGACAAGGAAGAGGAAGACACTGACACGGGGGAGAAGCAGGCTCTCAATCAAGCAGTGTACGACAATGACTCCTGTACCTTGGACCAGCTTTTGCGCCAGGAGCGTTACAAACGTTTCATCAACAGCAGGAGCGGCTGGGGTGTTCCTGGGACACCCTTGCGCTTGGCTGCTTCATATGGCCACTCGAGCTGTTTGCAGGTCCTCCTGGCACATGGTGCTGATGTCGATAGCTTGGATGTCAAGGCACAGACACCACTTTTCACTGCTGTCAGTCATGGCCATCTGGACTGTGTGCGTGTGCTTTTGGAAGCTGGTGCCTGTCCTGGTGGTAGCATCTACAACAACTGTTCTCCTGTGCTTGCAGCTGCCCGTGATGGCGCCGTTGCTATCCTGCAGGAGCTCCTGGGCCATGGTGCAGAGGCCAACGTCAAGGCTAAACTACCAGTCTGGGCATCGAACATAGCTTCATGTTCAGGCCCCCTTTATTTGGCCGCAGTCTACGGGCATCTCGACTGCTTCCGCCTGCTTTTGCTTCATGGGGCAGACCCCAACTACAACTGCACCGATCAGGGCCTACTGGCTCATATCAAACGGCCCCGCACCCTCCTCGAAATCTGCCTCCACCACAATTGTGAGCCAGAGTACATCCAGCTGTTAATTGATTTTGGTGCTAACATCTACCTTCCATCTCTCTCCCTGGACCTGAACTCGCAAGATGATAAAGGCATTGCATTGCTGCTACAGGCCCGAGGTGAGTGGGGAGCAGGCTAGCACCATAGGCCTCCTAGCTTAGAGGTCCCAGGGCCCCAAATCACCACTCAAGCCAATCTTCTGGGATGAACTGGAGAAAACTCCATCTTTCTCCTCCTGGTGCCACAGTGGAGAAGAGTTTACAAATTTCATGTTAGGGAAGGGGTTAGTAAGATGAGGTGAGCGAGAAGCACTAGCCCAATTTCTGGTCCTGGCTCTCCCAATGACTGTTTTGTGGTCCTGAGCATGCCTTTCTAAGCCTCAGTGTGTCCCCATTGGTAATATGCATTAGGGACAGTGTGGGGGACAGTTTTTAGAAGGGAGAGGGCATTAAGTCTGTAGTAGCCAGGGCACGCTGGGTGGGAAAATTATGCTGAGACTTGCTTCTCATGACCTGTTTCCCCTTGGTGTAGCCACTCCACGGTCGCTCCTGTCACAGGCCCGTTTAGTTATACGCAGAGCCCTGCGCCAGGCCAGCCAGCCACATGCCATCAACCAGCTGGATATTCCCCCTGTGTTGATTAACTACCTCAAACACCAACTGTAATCTTGCAGTCTTCTCAGGAACCCATGATGCCTCCAAAAACCACCTGGGGACCCAGGTAGCTGGAGGGCAGTACAACTCTACCAACTCCCCTGGAGCTGCTCTCCTGTATTATCTTCCACAATAAAACTGTCAACAAAGTAAGTTCTGGTGACTGCTGTGTCTGGCATGTGCATATAGAGGAAAAGAGGGGGTTCATTGGGGGAAGGGATATGATCGGCCATGGGGAAGGATGGTAATGGTCTGGCATCCAACAATCACAGGAGTCCCAACAATCACTGAAAGAGCAAAAGAGAAAATGAATCCACCTCCCTACCAAGATCCTCTACAGAGTTTGGAAATGTGCTACCCTGGAAGCAAGGGCCTGAAGAATTCAAATGGGTAGAAGAATACATCAGCTTGCTCAGCCCTGTGCCTCCCTTCATTTCCCTGACTACTACAAGATGCCTTTTCAGGGGTTGTCCTCCTGTCCTCTATTACTTTAAGTCAAGTGACTGAGGAGCCTCCCATTTGCTCACCTTCATTCACAGACTTCATTCCCACTAGTCCAGTTCACAGTTAAGTTCTAACTGAGAAAACAAACTACCAAATACTTATGACAGGGAATTTAATGCAGAAAAGAAACTGGTTCAGTAGGTGACAGGCTGAGGATCCAAACAGGATGAGCAGGTAACCCAGAGATTAGCAACAGGAGGAAGCCAACATCATCACCCTTAGGCTGAAGGGGTAAGGGAGGAGGTATTTCCAGAGTTTAGGGAGAGGGGTCATCTGATGAAAAGTGGAATCATAGGCTTGTCCATGGGAGCTAGAAACATGCTGTCCAAACCAGAGGAAAGGAAAAAATGCCCTCTCCTTTCCCTCATTCCTGCACTGGAATATTACTCTGATGTCTCTCTCATTGGGGAAACCAGAGTCAACTAATATGAGAGCCTGGGAAACACAGCCTACAGGGATCAACCCACTTGCAATACAGGGCAGAGCAGGGGAAGGTGAAGAATGGAGGGACAGCCAGAGGAGGTGGTGTGACCTTAGCCTGGAGCTGAAAACACACAGCAGAATTGGATGTATGTTGACAGCAGGACCACAAAGGAGACACAGCAGAGACAGCACCCGAGACAGAGAAGGCAGATGCTAAGTACCCTGGCTTCTCCATTTTTCCTGCCCTCCCACCAGGAATTCCCGTTGGTAGAACCCAGCCAGACGGTAGTTGACTCTGGAGCCTGGGAAACTCAGCCTGCAGGGGTCAGCACCCCTATGGTGTGGAGAAGAGCACAAGAGGGAGGCACACATGCCCTGGACCAGCACTCAATTCGCCCAAATCCAGGCACCTTCATTTTGCTAAATCTTCATCCTTCTACAGGGCCTCCTTGTACTTCCCCTACACACTGTGGGTGGGGATGTAAATAAGCAGTGAAAGGGACAAAAGATGAAGGGATGGAGGAGGATAGCCCAGAACTTTAGATGTTCAGAGCTCTTCCTGGGGGCTGCCTTGGCAGCCCCCTACATCATGCTCCCCTGTCAGGGGGAAAGGGAGGTGGGGCATGGGGTTTTAAAGTGACTGGCCTCTCATCTCTCTCACTTCTCCCATTTTCCTTAGCTACTAGTGCCTGAGAGACTTTAGGAAGGAAGGCAAGAAGACTGGATATCTATCTCCATGCTCCTGCCCTGCTCAGCTTCCAGACTTTTATTCTTAGGTACTTTGGAGAGCAATGCAACTGTTTATCTCCAAGGAGCATGAGAACTGAAGGACTGGGCTTCAGGGTAGGCATTCTGGGCTTTCTTCTACCTTTCTTTCAATCTGGACCCCTTAGGGATGGTTTGTCCAGGACCTCACCCCGTCCTACCCACCATCCCCTTAGTCAGGTCCCTTGGGGATTAAGAGTCACCTCAGAAGCCTCATCTGCTACAAGCCCTTGGCAAAGTACACCCTTTAAATGGGAATTATCTCAGGCATGCAAGAATGGCTGAACATGAGAAAACTAATTAATATAATATATCACATTAATAGAATGAAGAAAAGAAAACACATGATCATCTCAATTGACACAGAAAGTAATTTGACAAAATTTAACACCATTCCGTGATGAAAACTATGACATCTGGGACACAGATTCTCTGGTTGAGCCCTAAAAGCACATGGACACTCTGGGCATGTCAAAGGATTTGCGTTGAAGGAGGTTATCAGAGCATACCAAATTCTAAGCAAAGAGGAAGGGGTGAAACTCAACCCCATTTTCTAGCTGTGGAAACTGAGAACCCAACAAAGTTAAGTGTGCAAGTTATTGGTGGCTCAGCTGTCCAGACCACTCCCAGCTATTCTCTTTCCAGTTGTTCTCTTTCCAGTGCTGCTAGTGAGTAGCAGAAACAACTTCAAAGTCTGGTGACTTAATCCCTTCTACTCCCCAGGCCTTACCATTCCCATCCAGACAATGCTCCAGGGGCTGGAATAGACCATCTCAAATTCTAATGATGAATCTTCCAAGGCAGTTTTTCCTAGGAGGTGTGAGGAGGAAGCAGAGTTGATGTTACTGTTCCTGGAGTGAAATCTCCCCGTTGGCCTTTAGTCCCTTGTTGGCACTGACCCCACGTGAGAGCCCAGTCTCCCACACCACCCCCCACCAAAAAAAAAAAAAAAAAATTAAAAAAAAAACAGAGCCACCAGTGTTCAGGAAGGCTGAGTCTTAACCACTCCAGGTTAGCTAGGCCCCTTCCCTCCTTCATTTTCTCCCTTTCTCCCTGTCTCCTCTTGATCTCCCTTTCCTTTCTTCTTTCCTCCCTTCTTCCCTCACTCCCTGCTTCCCTCCTGCTACAGTCTGAATATTGGTGTCTCCCTCAAATTCATAAGTTGAAACCTAATACCCAATGTGATAGTATTAAGAGGTGGGGCCTTTGGGAAGTGATTAAGTCATGAGGGCTCCACCCTGACTGGGATTAGTGCCTTATAAAAGAAGCTGGAGTGAGCTACCTTTTTCCCCTTCCACCATGTGACGACACATAGCAAGCGCCATATGAGGAACAGGCCCTCACCAGACACCGAATCTGCTGGTGTGTTGATCTTGGACTTTCCTGCCTCCAGAACTGTGAGCAATAATTTCTGTTGTTTATAAATTGCTCAGTCTAAGGTTTTTTGTTATAGCAGCATGAATGGACTGAGACACCTCCCTTTCTTCCTTCCTGACATTGCCATGAGCCTCGGTTTTGGCACTGATAAGTGTGCACTGTCTCCTACAAGGAGAAAATTACTTTGCTTTATTGGGAAAGGGGATTCCCAAAGACTACACCGAAAGTGAAAAACGGTCCATGAGTCTCCAGAAACCAGAGAGATGCCCTTCAGCTGCTAACTTAATAGAAAGCCTGATGAAGAGGTGGTACTTGATCTTGGCTTTGAATGGTGGAAAGGATTTTAATCAGCAGAGAGGAAGCAAAAAGTACTCGTGTAGGGAACTCAGTGAACAAAGACATAGAAATGGAAAAATGCAGGACATCTTGGGTAACCAGTTCAGTTTGGTTCAAGTTCAGTGTAGCAGGAGCTAGGCTGGGGACTAGACTACCTGAGTGAATACCCTGGTATTTTACACTTGAAGATTTCAGTTCTTAGAATGAGACATGCAGAGTCATAGGAATAGCTTGCTGAGCATATGGAGAATATGTTCCCTGATTTCACAGGGCAAATCTCGCAGCATTAACTTAACCACTCTCTTGTGTGCACAGAACATTTTACTGCTTAAAATTATTTGCACACTCATTATTTTATTTACTTCTTAGAACAAGTCTGTGAGGTAGGCAGAACAATTTCTGTACAGATGTGGAAACAGGCCCAGAGAAGGGAGGGAGCTTGCCCAAGGTCACGCAGTAAGGCAATGGCAGAGTCAGGACTAGACCCCACAGGGCTCCTATTGTCCAGGCCAAGGATCTTCCCAAGATGCTATGCTCTGCCTCATGTGTGAGAGGCAGCGCTGGGCAGGGCAGGGTGGGGGTGGAGGCCTGACTTCATTTTCCAGGCTTAGGCAGTGTGTATGCAGGGTACAGGGCTCTCTATCACTGAGAGGGGTGTCAGCCCATTAGCTGTCAGGGGCCCCAGCCTGACCCGCATGAGAGAGCTGGCACCAAGGAGTAAAGGCAGGGAAAGGTGGCAACCCCAGGCACTGGAGACAGGCTACAGGGGCTGGGGTAAACCTAGAGTGAGGGGCCAGGCATATAGGAGGAGCAGAGTTCTCCCTCTCCCTTCCTAGGACTCAGAGGGGCTGTGACTCTACTTTTGCTTGTTAATTCCAAACTTTAAAGGGGCTTCATCGTTCCCCCATCCCTGAGGAAACTCTGTTCCTCCACAGTCAAGCCAAGTACCATCAGCTTCTTCCTGGTATCTTCTGAGCTCTATCCACTTAAAGGTACAGAAGACATTAGATTCCAGCCACTAGCCTGCGCACTTGCTCCTACTTTGCCAGTCTCTAAGTAGGCTGCCTCTTCCCAGTAGAAAATTAGAGGCTGGGCTGATGGTAGGCTCTGGTCCAGTGATCCCTCCAATGCCCTGGCCTGTAGTTCCTTAACCTTCTTGACTCTCACATCACCACCCACTCTTCATTTCAGAATCTTTGGCCTCGCCTGAAATTCAGGTCCCACTTTCTAGTCAGAATTGCCTGCTTTTTTCAGAAGTTACATTCCTGGAACCCTATGGTTTGACTCCACAGAATCTTCCACTCTTACTCAACAAATACTTGTATTTATTGAGTACTTACTATGTGCTAGGCACTGTGTTTCAAGTACCACATGACCCCTAGTTTCTCTCCATTTCTCCCCACCCCTGCATTCTCTTCCTTCCCTGTCCATCTTTGACTCCGTGTTCAATCACTTTAATCTCTCACCCAGTAACACACTAACTTTGAATCATGCCATTGTCCTCTCCTAAGCCTGGGCTAATGAACACCATAGAAGAAATTGAAATAACTCATCACCATTGAAATCTAAAGAGTTGAGAGTAGAATGATGGTTACCAAAGTCAGGGTGGTGGTGGGGAGGGAGGGAACTGAGAGTTGTTGATCAAAGGGTGCAAAGTTATAGATAGACAGAAGGAATTGGTTTTGAGATCTATTGCACAGAAAGGTGACTACAGTCAATAATAATGTGTTATATATTTCAAAATAACTAAGTAAATTTCAAATATCTCACCATAAAAAATGATAAGTAAGCAAGGTGATGGATATGTTAATTAGCTTGATTTAATCATGCCACATTATATACATATATCAAAACATCACATTGTACCCCATAAATATATAGTTATGATTTGTTAATCAAAAATAACATGGATAATAAATTTTTAAAAGAAATCTAAAGGGTTAATTTCCATTGAGCACTTACTATGTGCCAGGCAGTGTGCTCAAGTAACCACTTTACATAGATTAACTCATTTACTTCAATGGCCTTGTTTCAAGCACATTTTATAGATAAGGAAACTGAGGCACAGTGGGGTTAAATAACTTGCTCAAGGTCACATAGCTAGGAAGCAGGACCTCACAAAACTACAGAAGGGGTTGGCTATACATTTCTCAGTGACAGCCCGACTGGACCTTCATCAAGTAGCCCATTCTCTGCAGTAGCTATTTCAAACCTTATCCAATATTAACAAGCTTCCTTGAATCTCCTTTCACTACTGCTTTTCCTCTCACTGTCAACTAGGGACTTTGCCTCTCACCTCCCAGAGCAGATAGAAATCATTAGGCGTGACATCTTCAGCCTTCTATAACAAACTCTACTGAATCCATACATCTTTCCCTCTTGTCTTGGTCCCTCCTCCCAGCCAGGGTTAACTCATCTATAGGGGCTCTGGAATACATCCCCCACCCCCATTCACAGTCCCACACCCATCAGTTATCCTGTATTCTATATATTCTACTTGATTGATTTTCCCCCCTCAGCATATAAACAAGGTCACATCCTTCCATCTTGTAAAAACAAACCTAAACCACAAAGTTCCTTCTAGCCACTACCTCTTTGTAGTCAAACTTCTGGAACAAGGAGTCTACATACATCCTCCCTTTTCTCACAGACCATTCTCTTGACACCCCACTGCAGTCTGGTGTATACCCCCACCCCTGCTCCAAACTGGCCTTGCCCACATCACCAGTGACTTGTCAGATCCACATTCACTGCCATTTTTTCTACCTTTGTCTTGCTGGACCTCCAGGCAGCATCTAACACACACATTCTTGGTAACACTGTCTTTCCTAAAACTCCAGTGCTTTCCTTGGCTTCTGAGTGGGAAAGCCAGCTCTCTTGGCTCTGGTCTCACCTTGCCAATCCTTCCCTCTCAGGGCTTTGTGGGCTCTTGTTCCTTACTACTCTCTTTCTCCCACACTCTTCATCTAAGTTGCCATCACCAAGTCCAGCCAGTTCTATCTTCCAAGTACATCCAGAATCCAACCACTTCTCACCACCTCCACTGCCTCCACCCTGAGCTGAGCCACCATCACCTCTCACCTGGCTCACTATTGGAGCCTCCTTCATAGCCTCTCTGCTTCTGCCCTTGCTGTTACGGCTCCATAGACATTTCACTGAGATCATGCAGTTCAAAATTCTGCAAAGTTAAAAGTCTTTAAAATACTCACAAAGCCATACAACATCTGCGTCCCATATGTCCTCTGTGACCTCCTATTCTGCCACTTTCCCCCTCGCTTATTCTGTTCCAGCTGCACTGGCTGCCTTGTTGTTCCTCTAACATCCCAGCATGTCACCACCTTGAAAAGGACCTTAGCCAGAAAAACAACAATCTTTGCGGTAACTAAGACCAAGCAAAACGTTTCAGTCGGCCATTAACTTGGGAACTGATAATCATCAATTCCCTGAGGGTAACAGAATGGAGAGACTGACCATATGCTGAGACTGCCCAGAGATGAAATCGCCCCCTCTTATGTTGATTTACTTCAGAGGTTGCGCACCTACAATGAAGGACAGAAACTAAGTTTATTGTTTTTCTTACCTCTCTAATGAGCTGCAAAGAAGAGGCAGTATAAGAGTTGTAAACTCCCCCTCTTACTTAATGGAAAACTGCATCCACATTAAGTACAAAACCAAGTCAGTTATTTTTATGGTGTTTGACAGAGGTTATTATCCTTTAGCTCTCCCTAGGATATAAGGACTCCAACCCTAAGTTAACAACATCAAGGACTTGAAGCTGACCACAGACTCTGTGATGCTGAAGTTCCCAGTCCATCCTGGGACCGTGACATCTGACTCAGACCATGTGCTGCTCCCAGACTCCCCGCTTTTTTCAGAACAAAGACCCTTACCTCATCTTTCTGCCTCTTCCCCTTTATAAACCCAAGAACAGGCATCAGAAGGGGGATGATTTTAGCCTGGTCATCCCCCAGATGCTGGTTATCTGAATAAACCTTCCAATCCTTGTACCAACTTCTGGACTTTCTCGAGTCACTTGTTTAATGTGTGAGGGCAAGCCAAGCCTGGTCTGCTGGTAACAACCTCAGGGCCTTTGTAGTTGCTATCTCCTCTGCCTGGAATGCTCTTCCTCCAGATATTCTCATGGTTTGCTCCTTCAGTTCCTCCAGGTCTTTGTTTGAATGTCACCTTCTCGGTGAGGCCTGCCCCAACTTCCCTGTTTAAAGCAGCATGCCCCACCAGTACTCCCTGTACCCCTTCCCTGCTCTATTTTTCTCCATCATATTAATCACCAACTGCCATATTATATATTTAATGAATGTATTTTGTTTATTGTCTGTCAGCCCTCCTGGAGCTTCCATTATCATGATGGGAAAAAGACAATGAAAAATGACAATAAAAATAAATGAATAACAAAAAGAAACAACATGCCAGGAGGTGGTAAATGCTATGGATGAGGAAAAAAGAAAAAAAAAAAAAAAAAAAAAAAAAAAGCCAAAAAAGGGGGGGGACCACACACACACACACACACCCATTATCTGACATCTTGAAGTCCTTTACTAAATTTCATATATAATTTACTTGAACTGTGAGAGCTAGAAATGGGGATTGCTATTTCATATATCAAGTGTCCAGGGAAGGTCTTACTATTAGTGACATTTGAACAGATACTTGAAGGAAGTAAAGTACAAACCATGCCAATATTCAGAGGACAAATGTTGTAGGCAGAGGGAACAGCAAGTGCAAAGGTGGGATTTCTGACTTGTCAAACTCAGAATGTCCTAAACAGAATCATTATGCTTTCCTAATCCTGTTCCTATATTCCTGAGTTCAGATGGCAACACCAGCCAGCCCAAGTTGGAAACTGCAGGGCATTGGTCTGATGAGTTGTGCCCCTCCTCCACTAGATTGGTTGCCCTTGAGGCCAGAAGCTGTGTCTAGCTCACCATTCTGGGTGACAGGCATGGCACTTAACATAAGGCCTGGCACAGATGGGTGCTCAGTGAGTGGCAACATCACACTTCACCAGTGGATGCTGGCACCTAAGCTTGATATTAGAGACCTGAAAATGCCTCGTTTGACTGTGTTCAGAAAACGTACACTCAGCACCAAGTTTGTGCTAAACTCTCTGTTGGGTGCTGAGAATATAAAGACAAACAAGAGATTCTACCCTGGGAAACTCAGTCTGGGTCTGCACAATCAAAAGGAATCTGTGCATAAGGAATCACAGGCTCATGTGTGTTTATATTAAAAAGTGGTTTCAAAGTCATATTATAAGTTCTATAATGCTAAAGATCTGCACATTGGATCAGAAAGAGACTAATAATAACAACAACAACAACAACAGCAGCAGCAGTAGCTAACATTTATCGAGAGCTTCATATGTACTAGGCTTTGTGCCACTTTATGTGGAATACTCACTCAATTCTTACTACAACCATGTGACATGGGTACTATTATTATGCTAATTTTGCAGAAAAGAAAATTGAGACTCAGAGATGTAAATTAATCTGCCCAGATCACACTGCTCCTAAGTGGTGGGACTGGCATCCCAGCCTAGGCAGTCTGGTAGCAGAATCACTACACTGTGCTGCTTCCCTGGGAAGGATGAACGAACATAGTTGTCACCTCTCCCCCAGGGTGACAGAGACGCAAAGGATTATTCAAAGTTCATTTCTTCTGAGCAGTGAGAAGCCCCAAAGGGGTTAATTTTCCAGAAACCCTCAAGAGAGAGGCATTCCTCCTTGGAAAATAACACTGAACTAGGGTCTTCTCTCGGTATTTATTTTCCAGGCCAGAAAGTTACAGAAAAGGAACATAGGTGGTTACAAAAAGAACAGTAAGATAATTGTCATGGCAACAATCATTAGGTTTAGCTGCACCAAGGACATTTGCCCTTAGAGCCAGCAATTTTGCTGTGTTACAATTCTTGACCTACAACAGAGACTTTAGCCTGGGGAAAGTTTCCTGTCTTTCACAAGCTTAACATTTCTATGCATAATTTTAAAAAGTTAGGCTATACCTGAAATTACAGGGTCTTGGAAACTAGGCCCTGTGAAATACATTTGCTTTATAAATGTTAGTATACTCCACACATAGCTAGTTGGGCCTCCATGTACCTGGGCAGTTGTCATTTGCTCTTTGACCCCAGACTTATCTTTCTAGCCTAATTTTCAGCTCTTCCTCTATACAAATACTCAGCTAACAGCCATCCAGAATCGTAGCTCTCACCCAACCTACCATACCCTTTCACACTGATGGGCTTTGGCTTAGGCAGGAATCCTTCCCCTATTTTTCTGATTTGACTCAATCATAAAGGCCATCCTCCATGGAACTTTTCTCTGATGCCCCTTTCTACTGTGGGGAGAGGGAAATCTTCATCTGCAATGCTCCAGAGCACCTTTGCCAGATCTCTAGCCTAGCTTTCAGCTCTTCTCACAACCCCATCCCCAGGTCCCCCAAGGAGGTTACCACTGAATACCTTTTGCCAGGCCTGGCATAGAGGAGGTGCCCATGGAACACTTGGTGAAGGAAGAAATGGGCATTGTAATCATATGGCCCAGTCTGTCTACCTGAGTTTATGAAGATGCTCCATACAGCCTGCACATCTGTTCTCATGAGTTTTTCACTGCAGACACAAGAACCTGGGTGGCAGGGGGATTATCTTCATTTTGCAGATAATGAAACTTAAGACAAAAAAGAATTCCTGCTTCCTACCACCAGTCCCTGTCCTGACCAAACAAGTTGATCACATGTCAATCAGCGTGTGGGATGTGGGCCTTGAAGGGCTCCATTCTGAGGCACAAGTCTATGCACACACTTGGTGTTTCCATACATTGCCCCTGGGGAGGAGCGGGCCATACAAACAAGGAGCTGTGCTGCCCCCTCCCACCTTCCTTCCCCCTTAAGGCACAGACACAATGTCCTCCCAAGGCTCAGGAATATCAAGACCACAAAGAAGGGCGCCCAGCTAGGAGGCCTCTTTAGCATTTCAAAGACTAGTTTTATTTTCCTGAAGCCCTACTCCTTTTGGGCTCAAACCAGTATCTATCACCCCCAAAGCTGACTGGTGTGGCAGAATGTTGGTGGCTTGACAGAAGGCAGGGAGGACTAGCTCCTGTGACAAGAGCAATGCAACAGTGTCCAGGGTTATTTCAAGCCCACCACCTGACTACTTTGCACACATCCTCTCTACCTTTTCCCACAGCAGAGACTGCTCTGGCTTTTTGTTTTTCTGGGCTCCAGATTTGGAAACTGCCTTCTTCAAATTGTAATCTTGGCCTAATGGAGAGAATCAAGGTTCCAAGTGAAATGTGAGCAGGTGGCAAGTGACCAGAGGCAGGAGGCAGCAGTGAAGCCTATGATGGAAGCACTGAAAGAGAGAAGACCCTTCCAGATCAGACCCAACAAATAAGAATCAAGACTTTCCAAAGCAGGAAAGCACAGCCCTAGGGAAACATTATATAGAACAGCCATCCAGAAGGGGAAACTGAGGCTATGGAGAAGGAACTTACCCAACAAAGTTGCATAATGAGCAGCAGCTCCCCACTTACCACCATTTATTTAGACCCAGGACTAGGATGAGGGAATGATGTTCACTGCTGATTTTTTGTTGGAGATGTATAGATCATGGAAGGTCATGAAACATCGTGAAATACTATAGAAAGAATTTAATTCACTGGCAGAGCCCTAAGAAATCAAGCGAGCCTGATGAGTTTTACCCCCTCCTTGGGGAGGTGGGGTGGTGGACTGGCTCAGAGAGGAAAAGGGATTGGCCAAGTTCTCACAGCAAGTCTGAGGCAGCACTGGAGCTAGATCCTAGTCCCAGCAGCCATGCCACTTCTTGTGCTCTGCACATGCACAGGCAGCAGTCCACCTCTTACCTTACCAGTTCAGCAGCTGGATCTTTTCAAGGCAGACAGGACCCAGTAGAGCAGCAGAGAACACTCCTGCAATGCAAAAATGGCACACATTGATCTCTAATCCTTCCCCATTCCTCAACTTTAACCCACCCTCCTCCCCCTTTTTAGACATTCACAGAATTTTAGGGCTGGGCTTTCCGGATATTGAGCTGGTGGTAAAACTGGATTCTTTGTTGCCTCAGCTCAATTGGCCCTGGCAGCCACTCATGCCACTTAACGTCCTCAGGCTGGAGACCCGAGCTCAACTGGTCCCTGCCACATCCCAGACACAGTAGTGGGCAAGGCTGGTACAGGCCTCCTCACTTCATCCTCAGCCTGACCTCAGGTCTGGGCCCACACAAGACTTTTCTCTCAATATCTAGACTTTTCGGGGACAGGGACCTGCACAAAGCCAGGTTCAAAATTAAAGATTTGGGGGCTGAAGGCTCTGGAGACTTTGGGGATCCCCTTCATGTTCTGTGAAAGGTGGGAAACTGAGTGAGTGTCAAACTAAGTAAATGGGTATCTTCCCAGAGAAGAAAAGTGAAAGCAGTCCTGGATGGGAAGCCCGAGGCTCTGGATTCTAAATACGCCCCTGTCGCTTGAGGACTGGGAAACTTAGTGGAGTGCTTTCCCTTCTCTGTACAGTAGCAGGCCCGTCGGTAATGGGTGGAAGTTGGACTCGATGGTCCCTAAGAGCCCAGGTGTGCCAGAGAGGCGGAAGAAGCTGGGGCGTGGGTGCAAGCGCTGCAGCTGGCTTTCCCGGCAGGTGAGTCCCTCCTCTGGGTGGCCTGGTGGCGCGAGCCGCGAGGCCCTGCCTCTATGCCTAAGGATAGGTCAGCCGTGGTACCAAAAGGCTCTGCAGTACCCCCAGGTTCCCCAACCTCTCCACCACGATTCTCCCCACCGGCCTCTTGGGGGTATAAACCGCCGAGTGGCGACCAGGGCGCAGTAGCGCGAATGCAAGGCGGTCACGGAAATGGGAGCGCGTGCAAAACCGAAACCTAGCTCCAGGAATCCGCGAACCTCATCAGGGAGGGACCGTCCCCTCGAGCCCTCGGTGTAGCCACTCCGCGACCGCCTGGCTTGGGGGCGGGAGTGGGGCGCCCAGCGAGGGCTTCCGCACCCTCTCCGCCCCCTGCCAACGCCACGCCCGCGCTTATTTGCATTTAAAGAGAAACGCACCAAGAAAAAACAGTGGGCGGGACGGGGTACGCCTTCCCACCGTAGCAATTGGACCACATTCATGCCAATCAGTGCTCGGACGCCCCACCCTGTGGCCATGGAGTCCGGGGGAGGGGTATGGGGGAGCTGCCCAGAGCTTGGGGAAGGGGATGCAGTGCGGGAGGTGACTGGAGCCGCGGCGGCGGCGGCAGGAGCAACTGTGGCGGCGCTCTCAGCCACGGCAGTCGACAGTCCAGCCGCAGCCAGGGCGGCGCAGCAGACAATAACCCGGCCAGGAGCCGGACCGGGCCGGGTAAGCGTTGCGCGCAGCCTGGAGCCTCCGCCTGCCCGCGGTCGGGTGCATTCCCGCGTTCTCCTCTCCGGTCGCCTGGAGGAGGGCACTAAGGACTGAGCAGGTCGGAGTCCGGGCCGCTCGCTGCTTTCCCTTGGAACCCGCTTTGCGGACTGTCCGGTGAGAGGCCGAGCGGCCGTGAGTACTCTGGGCGCGGACGACCACAGCGGGGGGTAGGGGAGTGGGGAGGGTGGGAGACCTAACCTGGGCCATGCCTTGGGGCTCTTGGGGTAGGCGGGGATGGGCCTGCACGTGCTGCCCCGCGATTGCGGATGGGGCGCCGCCAGCCAGCAACCCAAGCCGTGCATTTGTAGGCCGGGAGGTCCGCAGCTTTGTTGTAGCACATTTGCTGAAACAGCTGTATTACGCGGGTAACCGCTCACTCCAGCGGCCCTGCTGCCGCCCCTCCCTTGCGCATCTTCTGCCTCTCCCTCCTCTCTGCGGACGAAGCCGGCGCCCCGGATTGGGCCGGATGGAGACTGGTTTGGGCGTGCATTGGGATATCCACACTTTCTACCCCCTACCCAGGGGAGCTCAGTTAGGCCTGTGGGCTGCCAACTTCCCTTCGGAACCTCGGCCTTGCAGCCCCAACCAGCCGCGCCCCCTCCTGGGCCTTCAAGCGCATCTGGCTCCCGCCTCCGTGAGCAAGCGAGCTGGCGGCGGGGCTCTTGCTGGTCCTTGGGTTAGAGCCGCAAGGCCGCTTTGTCTTCCCCCCTCGCCTTACCTCCTTTCCCCTGGGGCACTGGCCGCGTTTTCATCTCCAGCGTCCCGTTTAAAAATAGCGATAGACATGGTGCTGTGGAGGGATTTACGTACCAGAAGCCAAGGAGGCGGTCGTTGTACTAGGGAACGCACCGTCTGTATGTGTGTGAGAGAACTATAGGGAGGCAGCCAAATCCTTCAACTTCGCAGCGGCCACAGGGCTGCTGTCATTGTCTGCTGCAAACACCCTGACACTGGTGACCGCCTGAATGCCAGACTTTGCCTGGGCTCCCTGGGCGGTGAGGGTCTGTGCCAGCCATGCGCTCTACAGCCCAGGCGCCCTGGCAGCAGCTGGACTGGCCCCGCAGAGCTGGCCTCTATTTGGCCAGGCTCGCTTTGTCATAGGCCACGGGGTCAAGGTGAGCCTTGTTCCACGCACAAACACCTCCCTTTGAGGCTCTGCCCGCCTGCGTCAGCGGCGTGGACATGGGCACTGTGTTGTTGGACTCCCCGCCCCACCCCTGGGGATTCCAGCAGAGCCCCCTCCCCCAGTGCGGCTCCCCTCATTGGGCCCCACTAAGCGCACAGTCACTGCACCACGGTGTGCCTCTGGCAATGGGTTCTCTAGGCCTTCCAGAGTAACAGGATAAAGGGAGTGATCCAGGGGCTTGACAAGCTCTTCTTGGACCTTTGATCAACCTCTGAGGCAAAGCTTGGGCATCTTTGAGGGGAGGGCAGTGAGACCCAGTAAATCACTTGGGGGAAGGCTAGCTGGGGATCTTTTCAACACCAGCCAGGACTGCGGATATCACACTACAGTCACCTGGTACTTGCAGCTGGGCATCTCCACCCCAGCGATAGACCCGCCCTCTGCCTTGCCTCAGGCCAACAGCCACCTAATGTATCTGCTCTATATTATTATTCCCTTCCCCACACCCAAACCCACTCAGCCTACACCTGTCCAAATCCTCCTCCCTCTGAGGCCCCAATTCTGGGCCTACCTTCTCGGTGCCTTTCCTGTCTACCTCTTGCCACTCATGATGACCTCTTCTTTCTCAGAACTCCTCCAGGGCTGCTTGCACTTCCTGGGCATTTTCAGGCTTAAATTATAATAGGAGGCAGACTAATTAATTTCCCTGCCTCTGCTTTGTCTCCCTGATATCATGGATGTCTGGGTTCTCTCGGAGCCTCTCCAGGGAGTTAATGAAACCTGGACCTCAGCCACAACCCTCTCAGAGCCTAGCAGTGCAGAGCAGTTAATGATTGTTTTAAGTGCTGTCTTTGTACAGGTTTGAAGACCTTTATCTTTCCAACTTGTACTTGTCGTGGTCTATATGAAAGTGACTAGAGAAATGATACTCGAGGCTCAGATATTTACTGAGTATGCCTCATGAGAATGCAGAAGAGAGATGGGTTGCAACTATAAGAAAAACATAAATCATGAAGTATCCCCTCAACAGTAAGCTCAGGATATGAACTGCTCAGACCCTAGATTATGCATACCTTTGGTTGCTAATTCATGAGCCTAGAAACAAAGTGCTTGAGAGATGAGAGATCTGTATATACAGGGGATCATCCTGGGAAGCTGCCAGAAAGTAGAGGGGTTTGGTAGGCAAAGGGTAAGCAAAATTAGGATGGAAGGAGGGTGGCTGGCAGGCAGGGTGAGTAAGGTGACTGAGTCTATTCTGGTTGAGATAGATGGTATGGCTCAGAGGTGGAGCAGAGGTTAGGGCTCAGTGGTGGGGATTCCCAAATACCAGGCTGTGGACTGGAGAGCTGATCCTTTTAGGGGAAGGGGGCATCAAAGAATGGGGAATTGGGGGGTTTGGGTATTTTTTGTGTGTATAAATATGCTGTGATAAAAATGGGGGTGTTAGAAAGGGTTTTAGAATGGGGGTCTTAAAAAGGGATTGGAAGGATGCTGCAAGTCAGGCAGGTAAGAGGCGACCTTAGGAAATGGAAATAGAGCTGGGGGCAGGCTATCTCCAGAGGGATGTTTCAATATGTCAGTCTCCCTCAGCCTTGCAGGGGCAAGGAATAGAAGGGGTGGGGGGAACCTAGGTTCTAAATAGCAACGTGGTGGGGGCTTAGTGTTCTCCAGGCCTCTGTTGAACTCCTTCCTCAGCCGAACAGGCCTTCAGGGAGAACCAGTTTGGACCCTGGAAAACAACAACAGCTTGCTTAAGGTCACAGGGCTATTTAGGGATAGGCTGCTGCCTCCTGGGGCCGAGTTAATTTGGGGGCTCCATCTGGGGAATCCCTCTCCCCTTTCATGTCTCTTATCTCTTGGTGTTGTCTACAATCTATCGGGTGCTGAAAGTTTCAGAAGGAGAGGATGTAGTTGGAAGAAGTTGGCAGTCCAATGATTCCCTCCCAGTATACTGGAAGTGTTGAAAATTCCTCAAGAACTGTTACATTTCCATTCTCAGAAAGTGTGTTTGAAGGGAATAGCCCTGCTCTGCTGGTCCAAGGGAACAAGGGAATGAGAGAAATAGTGGCAAGCCTGATAGATCATGGGCTTGTAGAACCAAAGAGGGAGAAGGAGTTTCCACCTAACAGACAGGGTACCTGAGGCTGGAAGAGGGGACACCCAAAGTTATTCCATCAATTTCCCTGCCTCAAATACTGTCCAGGCAGATAAACTATGTGATAAAGTTTAAGCCTCCAGAGGAAGTATTTCATAGCCTTCCTGTGTCACTCATTCTTAGGTCACCCATCTCACTGCTGGGAAGTTCTTTCTCAGAGCTAATCTGAACCTCTCGTGCTATAGTTAAACCTTGCATGTATGTGTGTGTTCGGGGGTAGAGTTGAGAGCAGCTGGCCATCATTGCTCTTCTGCGTCACAATCCATTGGAGGGAGATTTCATAAGCATTAAATACTCTCTCCACCCCTAACTTCTGTTCTCTGAATTAAATAATCAGAGTCTTCTATCTTCTCTGTTTGGTCTTATTTTTCAAACCTGTGCATGTGTAAGTGTATCTCCAGCAAGGCAGGCAGGGAAAACAGAACCACTGCAGAGGTGCCAGCTGAGGGAGCATTGCTCCCCAGCCTCCTCTTTTGGGATTAGGGGGAAATATGGACAATGGAGAAAATGGCCCAGGGGACCTTGGTGAGGTCACAGGCAGGCATACTGGTGCTTCAGGGGCAAAGATCCTTTGATCTGTATTTCTTGTCCTAAAGCCTTCATTGCTTTCATCTCCTACAGGCTTTTTTTTCCCCCCTGCTGGGCTTCTAAGCAGATACTAACCTTCTGTCCCTAGCCAGCATGCCATAGCTCTCCCTCCCCATCTGCTCAGCCCTCCCTGCCTGCTCAGCCCTCCCTGCTGGGAGCTTCAGCTCTTTTCATAGGAAAGAGTGCTGGGCTGGACTCTGGGCCCCCTCCTCTCTGGACATATTGGAAATATTCACAGGCCAGGCCTAGTACATTTTGAAAGAGTAAAATGTTGGGAGGTGGTGCAAGAAGTATGGCTGGGCCACAGTGCACCCCTGACCTGTAGTGGTGGTCTGGGTCTAACCAGCTAAGTACCCAGGCCTCCCAACAAGGCTTAGGACCCCCCAAACCAGACCTCCTGACTCAGCAGCCACTGGAAACTGGACACAGGACCATCCCTCCTTCAGCCTCTCAGGGCAACCTAGGGCAACTGGACCCCCTGGTCTAATCTCACATTTCTAGGTGGGGAAACTGAGGTCCAGAACAGGGCAAAGATTTGTCTAAGGTTACACAGAAGTCCTAAGCTTCTGGCCCCCAATTCTAGGCTTGTTCCTTAAAGTACACTCTCCTGAGACCTCTCAAGCCTCAGTTTTCTCATTTGACCTCCAACACAGGGTATGGTGAGTAGAAGGGAGTGGATACATAGGAAAGTCAGGGGTCTCCATTGTTCGCCTGGTGTGGCTGCTTCTCTGCAGGCTTTCCTCGGCTTCCCTGTCACATGTGTTTCCCTGGGATTAGCTCCTCTCTTGTTCTTTATCTGAACAGGGGGTGGGGGAAGGGGTAGCATCTGTCTCTGATCTCACCCTTGCTGGGCTAATACTGACATAGTGGAAGCCTATTCAGGCAGTATCCATCTTAGATACATTCCTCCCTAAGGAGGTTTGGGAGCTTGAAAGGGGAGTGGCAGGTACAAGGTGGCTCCCAAAGCCCCTATTGTTCAAAGCGAGCTGGGCAGGGAGAGGACCTCAGCAGGGAGAGGACCTCAAGAGAAAGCAGGGGAATCAAGAAGACTCACAAGGAAAGCCCGTTTCTAGGGAGAGGCAGTGCCTGGGTGACCACGTCTTTAAAAGGACTGGAGAAGCTCCTGGGTATTTGGGGCTTGGGCCAATGGGCAGAGGAGTGAGGCTGAGAAACCTACAGAAACCCTATCCAGGCTTGTATCATGTTGAGCCTTCAGACTGTTACATATCAGACTCTCTCCTTGTTAGTCTAGAGGCTTCCTAAAAGCAAGGGTTTAGGGGTTCCCCCTTATTGGCCTGTCCTGCAGGATTTTGCTGAGTGCCTGTCACTTACTGAATGTTCAGGAGAGGTATGTTTCATGAATTCCACAGAGGGGAATGCAATTTCACAAACAGCTCCACTACTGCCACCCCAACTCCCCCACCCCCAACCCATAATGACAACCCTGTCAGTAATTTCAGGGCAGAGGTTAAAATATCTGTGCTATGGAAAGTGGGAGATTCAGATAGATGATAGGGCCCCCATTCGCATCAGATCCCAGGGCAGAAACCTCTGGGTGATTTTGTGTGCTTGGGTATCAGGGGTGCTGTCTCTTATGGAGCTATCAGTTGCAGGGCTAAGTTGCAACAGTGTGATGTTAAAATATGTCACATAGAAAAATACCCAACCTAAGCAAATGGTAATGCAGATCTCTGCAGAGAGGGGATCAGATGAGCTGTTTTTTTAAAAACTTTTGCCTTTTTTCCTTTTCTGGGTAACCAGCCATTATCTTGCTCCAGTTATAATATTCAGTTCTGCAGAGTGCTCTCGATAGAAGCTTGGATCACACTGATGAACCAAGTGTCAAGTCAAACAAGGCACTAGGCAAGATTGTTTGCAAGACAGGAGCAGGGACTCCAGGAGGGGTTCCTCTAATGAGGTCACAGTATAGAAAGTAGCTGCTAGTCTCTCTCCACCCCCAGTGCTGGTCCACAGTCTTCTGTTGCAGCTGAATGTGTCTTATTACCGTCACAATCAATCAATGGACTGGTGTGCTGGCCAGCTGCTCCCTGACCATAGTGGTGCTTGCCTTACCTCTTCCACTCCGCACCCCCTTTCTCACCCTAGATCCTTCTGTTGGTGGCTACCCTACAGAGAGGGGACACACTGGTGGGACTTTCTAGGGAGGGGTTATTGGGTTTTAGCAGGCTGGTCACCAATCCACAGTCACTAGAATACACCAGACCTGGGGGAGAGGGGGAGGTGTGTTGGTCTCTTGGCATTTGGGTGTTTGGAATGTTGGGAACCTAGACCAGAAGGGTGTGGCTTGCACCATGTTTATTTATTTAAATAGCTGTTGAGAGCTTATCTCCCAGAACAGGAACATGAATCATGTAGGGTTGTGCCTTGAAGGAATTCTCTTCCTAGATAGAGAGCTAGAGGTGGGACGAAATAACAAGGGGAAGGGAGTAGAGAAGAAACATTCCACCTGGTGGTTCTAAAGTGGAACTTGGGGGTTCCAGTTGTCAAGGGCCATTTTAAAATCTCTTCCCAGCAGGACAGTCAATAGAAAGTCTCACCTAGACCCACCTCTCACATACCCTTTATGAGGGGGAGGTATTGGTAGGCCTCTTGGATGGAGGATACAGCAGCCTAGAAAGTACCTTTCCCGAGGCCACCACATGGTTTTAGCAAGCCCTGGATTGCAGCCCTAGTCTGTGGGTCTGTGAGGCTCCTACTCTGGGGTTCTGAAGGCCTGAGCATTATCCTGCCCTTAGGCAGTTGGTGAAACTTCAGGTCTTCTTTTATTCCCAGCCCCAGGCAAAATGTCAGTGAGAGTCCAGGCTAATGTGAAATCAGGGCCAGGTTCCAATAGAACCCAGTAAGGACTTCATGGGCTGTTTTGCCAGATGCTTTTCAAAAATTCGGTGACATTAGAGCTAACCTCCCTCCTGTCTTTCCTGCCTCTCCCTACCCCTCCCCTCTTCAGTTATCAGTAATCCCTCTCACAGCTAATAGCACCACTGGGGCTTCTCACACATCTGTAGTTTACCCTGCCCAGTGCTCCCTTGAGCTTAGGGTGGCCTGAAGGGAGTGGACTTGGTGAGGGATGGGGGGAGGTGATGGCTGCCTGTTTCTCAGTGTAGAGTTTCATTGCCTTGGGGCCCAGAGGGGGCCGACCCACCAGGCCAAGCATATGGAGTGGATTAAGGTTTTCTCCATATTTTTCCCTTACTTTCTCTCTGGTTCCATTCAAGCCTGAGACCACAGACACCTGTGAAAACAAACTCAGCATGGATGCTTGCTCACCAGTATCTGTCTTTGTCTCTCTCATCTTCTCCAGACCCCACTGTGATGCTTCCTTAGTGATGATATTATAACAGTGCCTGCAAGCCCAAGGCTGCACTTCCAGCTGAAAGTACCCGAGTTGTCCCCATCACCATGGAGACCCAAAAGGATGAAGCTGCTCAAGTCAAGGGAGCTGCAGCTTCTGGGAATACCCAGGACCAAGCTGCTGAGGAAGGAGCCAAGAACAAGGCAGCTGAGGCAACAGAACGACCAACACCAGAGCAGCCCTCATCTGGCCCAGGTAAGCTGAAGAAAACTGCCATGAAACTCTTTGGTGGCAAGAAGGGTATCTGTACTCTGCCTAGTTTCTTTGGAGGGGGACGAAGCAAAAGTTCTGGGAAAGGCAGCTCCAAGAAGGGCCTCAGCAAGAGCAAGACCTACGATAGCCTGAGTGAAGCAGCCCGTGGCCCTGCAGACGTTGTCAGCAAAGGAACTGGATTCCCCCTACCTTTGCCTGAGTCACCCTGCCAATTTCCCAGTTCCCAGAGTGCCCATGGGGCCTTGGAGACAGGCTCCAGATATAAGACGTCTGTGGCTGGAGCCACAGAGAAAGCTGGGACTGAGAAGGTTTCCTCTGTGCCCAAGCCAAAGAAAGGCCTAAAAGGATTTTTAAGCAGTATCCGCCGTCACCGAAAGAGCAAGGTTGCTGGGGCTGAGAAAAGTGAGCCAGAGGCCAAGAGGCCTGAAGGGGCTAGAGCCAGGCCTCAAGAGCATGTGAACTCAGCCCCTCTGCCTCAATCTGAGGAGCCCTTCCAAGCCGCTAGAGAGGAAAATGCCAAATCCCAAGATGCCCCCGGGGCAAAAGTTTCTCCAGCACCAGAACCTTCTCCACCAGCTACTGAGATGGCCTGTAAAGATCAAGAAAAACCCATGGAGGCCTATGTCTCAGCACTCACGCAGCCCAAGCCTGCCCTTGAAGCCAGTTGCCCTGAGGACCCCCACAGCCCAGACACAGGGGAGAAGGTGGTGACAGGAGAGGTAAATCCCTCCAATGGTCCTGTGGGGGACCAGCTGAGTCTTCTGTTTGGGGATGTCACATCCCTGAAAAGCTTTGACTCACTGACAGGTTGTGGTGATATTATTGCAGAACAGGACATGGACAGTATGACAGACAGCATGGCCTCTGGGGGCCAGAGGGCCAACCGAGATGGGACCAAGCGAAGTTCCTGCCTGGTGACCTACCAAGGAGGTGGGGAGGAGATGGCCTTACCAGATGATGATGATGACGAGGAAGAAGAGGAGGAAGAAGAAGTGGAATTAGAGGAGGAAGAAGAGGAGGTCAAGGAGGAGGAAGAAGATGATGACTTAGAATATCTGTGGGCAAGTGCCCAAATATACCCAAGGCACAATCTGAACCTGGAGTACAATCCCACCACATCCCCAAACCACCATGGCTACATGCTCCTTGACTCAGTTCAGTCTTATGCTGGCCTAGCCCCTGGTGAACTTTTGACTCCTCAGAGTGACCAGCAAGAGTCTGCCCCCAATAGTGACGAAGGTTATTGTGACTCCACCACACCTGGATTTGAGGATGATTCAGGTGAGGCCCTGGGGCTTTTCCACAGGGATTGCCTACCCCGAGACAGCTACAGTGGAGATGCCCTATATGAGTTCTATGAGCCAGATGACAGTCTCGAGAACTCTCCACCTGGAGATGACTGCCTTTATGATCTCCATGGTCGCAGCTCTGAGATGTTTGACCCCTTCTTGAGCTTGGAGCCCTTTTCTTCCTCCAGGCCACCTGGGGCAATGGAGACAGAGGAAGAACGACTAGTGACCATCCAGAAACAGTTGTTGTATTGGGAGCTTCGGCGGGAGCAACTTGAGGCCCGGGAGGCACGTGCCCAGGATGCTCATGCCAGGGAGGCCCACATCAGGGAGGCCTATATCCGAGAGGCTCATGGCAGGGAGGCCTATGCTGGAGAAGCCCATGCTCAGGCTTATGCCAGGGAGTCCCGAACCCAAGAGGCTCAGGCCCAAGAGGCCCAGATCTGTCAGGAGAAGCCTATCTTGGAGTATCAGATGAGGCCCTTAGGCCCGTCAGTAATGGGCCTGGTGGTAGGGGCATCAGGGGCTTCTCAGACTTCCCACCGAGGAACCACCTCAGCTTTCCCCACCACTGCGAGCAGTGAGCCAGACTGGAGGGACTTCCGTCCTCTGGAGAAGCGTTTCGAGGGAACTTGCTCCAAGAAAGATCAAAGTACTTGCCTGATGCAGCTTTTCCAGAGTGATGCTATGTTTGAGCCAGACATGCAAGAAGCAAATTTTGGAGGATCTCCCAGGAGGGCCTACCCTACTTACTCACCCCCTGAGGAGCTAGAGGAAGAGGAGGTTGAGAAGGAAGGAAGTGCCACTGTGAGTTTCTCACAGGCCCTTGTGGAGTTCACCAGCAATGGAAACCTCTTCTCTAGCATGTCCTGCAGTTCTGACTCTGACTCATCCTTCACTCAAAACCTCCCTGAGCTGCCCCCCATGGTGACCTTTGACATTGTTGATGTGGAACGGGATGGGGAAGACAAGTGTGAAGAAAATTCTGAGTTTCACAATGATGAAGACCTTGCAGCCTCCTTGGAAGCTTTTGAGTTGGGCTACTACCACAAACATACCTTCAACAACTACCGCAGCCGATTCTACCAAGGCCTATCCTGGGGTGTGAGCAGCCTTCCTCGATACTTGGGACTGCCTGGCATGCACCCTCGACCTCCACCTGCCACCATGGCTCTCAACAGGAGGAGCCGCTCCCTCGACACTGCGGAGACCCTGGAGTTGGAGCTCTCCAATTCCCATCTGGCCCAGGGCTGCCTGGAGTCTGATGAGCTTCAGGCCCAGCAGGAAGATTCAGATGTAGAAAATGAAGAGGAGGAAGGAGAATGGGGCCGAGACAGTCCTATGTCCCTCTATACTGAACCCCCAGGGGCCTATGACTGGCCTGCCTGGGCTCCCTGTCCTCTTCCGTTGGGGCCAGGCCCTTCCCAGATAAGCCCCAGCCAGTTGGATGAATCTTCCAGCCAGTCTCCATATGGGCAGGCAACCTCTTGTGTACCTCCTGTGGCCATGTCAATGTCGCTGTCAGTGCCAGGGCCAGAGCGAAGGGCACCCAGGGAATGTGGGCCTCAGCTTGTTCGGCCTTCACACCTACCCCTGCCCATGGGCCCCTGCTATAATCTCCAGCCACTGGCCTCCCAGAGTATGAGGGCCAGGCCTAGAGATGTGTTGCTGCCTGTCAATGAATCCAGTTGCTCCTCCAGTTCTGGAGGCTTTAACCACAGCACTGTGCCCCAGGCCAAGCCTGTGGGCATCACCCATGGCATCCCTCAGCTGCCCAGATTCCAGCCTGAGCCCCACCAGCCCCCTCACTACAGGGCTTCCAGCCTTGACCTGTCAAAGGAGAGGGCCAAGCAAGGTGCCTCTGTCCCCACCAGTTATTCCTCTAATGTCGTGAATGGAAACCTAGCCAAGTAGTCATCATCAATTCCAGAGTGGGGGCATGGGGTCTGAGCATGTGAATGGGGATCAGGGGTTGAACAAAGGGGCGGGGGGTGGGGGTTGCTGTTTAACTTAAAAATCCTTTTGGCCAAGGAAAACTCCTATGAGTTTTCACCTTTGTTTTCCCACTTCCCTCTTCTGTCATCTATGGCCATGTTCAGCTCAAGCACATCTGCCCAGGGAGGCTGCTGCTGCTGCTGTGCTCCAGTTTTTGCTTTCAGGGTTTCTTCTTGTGACCCACACAGGGTTTGGGATGCTGTAATTTTGTGCCTATTCCAGTTGCCAAGTTAGTGATTATATAGATATAGCATGTATCCTTGGCACAGGCTGAACCCTTAGCACCCATTTGCACCCTGCCCCCAGTGGATGGTGAACCACTGCCTTCCACTTGGGAATGTGGGGGGGGGGGG